>NC_060150.1:55111518-55114806 GCF_021292245.1 Micropterus dolomieu | reverse complement strand
CCCCAGAACTTCAATGGCTTGAAATGTAACGGTGTACCTGCAGGTGCAGTCAGTGCCCTGAGCGCCAAACTGATCAGGCTCGATAGCAGAGCAACTCCCGAGGCCTTACAGGCTGAACTACTTAGCCTGGCCACGCACTGGGACAAGCTGAAGTGATGAGAGATGAGTACTGAGGATGGAGATGATGAGCAGACCCCAGATGAAGAGTGAGATGTTGTGAACACAACATGCCAATCTTGCAGAAAGTGTCCCTTCTGTTGTTATTATGTCCTACAAAGGCATAACCTGCTCACTGACTCCTACCATCTAATCAGACTGTGATACAAGCTTCTGTTAACTCTGTCTGGGACACAAGTTGCATGTGAGTGAAGCTTTTCCACGTTAAAATTCACAGGAGCAGCTGGAGAGAGGCACAGTGAACCCTTAAGGGGAAGTAATGATTGATGGGTGTGCAAAGAGTGAACCCTTCTATAGAATTTGACCTCTGACCCAGTGGTAGGGGGAGTAGAGATTAGTGTGTATGAAGGGACTGTGCCCTTATATGGTCTTTAGCAGATACCTAAACATGTCCTATATAAGCTGTGTTCAATGTACAGAGAGACAGAGTGGTTATTGGGCTGGGTCACTCTCCAAGCTGCTGCAGAGCTTGTAATTGATGCTGAATTCTTTGATGTAATAAACTTTTATAATCAAGAACAGTGTCAAGCGGATTTCTTCTCAACACATCAACGCAGCATTATTGTTCGGAGACCACATCATGTATTTTATTGTGGTTTGGTCATAACTGATGGTCATGGTGCTTTATCTTTCTTAATCACGTGTGTTGTGTGCTTGTGTTTTTGCCCGCCATGCCATGCTCGTGTGTGCGTGTGAATGTGTGTGTATAGACTGCAGTCTATGCGCCTTGCCGTGTACGCCTACAGTGTGAGAGTCATTGCTGCCTTGTCTGGTGTCTCAGTGGGGAAAATGTCCAACTTCAGGGGACGTTTTTTTTAACGTCATCACTTTGTTGGGCCGGTGAAAACCACATTGCCAGGGCTGAATTTTGGTCCCAATCCAGACCTGGCTTCTTGTGACCAATTTAAAGTTTAAATCAGGTCTGTAGCTGAAAGTGTGCTGAACTAGTACCCTTACAGAGTTGAGTAGGGATGAGGAGGATTTAATCCTTCACTCCATTCACTTACAAAGTGTTCCTGGAAAATCTTGAATACTTTGGAAATTATTCAAGGTATCAATGAGAAAAGTACTACCCCTCTATTCATTGAGCTGAACTCAGCATTGACTCAACGTTCACTCGAAATAAAACCGCCCTTAATCATCTGTTGTAGCTGCTGTGAATGTGAAACAGGCAGAGCTGAAGAAAGTGCATGATCAGCAAAATATTTGACTGGATAATTAAGCTTTAAGAAGTTGTCATTAATTGTATAATTTTTTTTAAATTAGCTGCATTTTACTTACATTTCACGTTAATAGAAACAAATCCAGATGTCTTCCCCTCCAGATCATTCACAGCTGCACAGTAATACTCTCCAGAGTCAGAGGACTGGATGGACCTGAAGACAAGCTTTTGTTCTTTACTGAGAGGATGAAGGTTTGGATATCCATTCCTCTTGTACCAGGTGTATTTAGCTGCTGGGTTAGCATCACTGCTGCAGGTCAGAGTCACTGAACTGCCCTCCACTATCTCAGCAGAGGGACTCACTGACACAGAGGGAAGCTTTGGAGCATCTGGAGGAGAAAAAATAAATGAACAAACATGAGGACAGATTTCTTTGGTGCTACATGTTGTATTGAAATGAGTAATAGTTATGTGTTCGTGTGCTGTTTTTATTTTCTATTTTACCCTTTAAAAAAATTATATTTTAATGTGGTTTTTTTTCAATTTCCCTTTGTTGCTTTTATGTTTTATGTAAAGCCCTTTGAATTGTTGAAATGTACTTACAAATAAACTTGCCTTGTCTTTTGTGTGTGGAAGCATCTGATACTTTGGGGGTGGCTTTTTTTTTCAGAAGAGTAAACACAAAAATGTTGAAATGTGCTGTAAACTGGAATTGTGTCCCTGATTAACTTTCTATTAGCAGAGTTGGGTCTATATACTTATTGATAATAAATTCCTGGTTAGCACAAGCTAAGAAATATATGTACTTTATATTGTCTTGATGTTTTGACATGTATAATTTTATTGGCAAAATTGCTATTTTAGAAAACAACATTAAATTGTATCTATTTTTCTGCAGATGACTGATATTTGTACTGTAATTTAACTGTGTAACACTGGGCCTAACACTCGTAAACAAATTTGTAATTGTGATCTTTCCAGGGACAGATACACGATACACGAGCACCACCCACACAACCCACGGCACACTTTATGTAAACAAAGTTACTGAACAATATTTACAACAATAACTTTAGTAAACAGAACAAGGGGAGCGTGTTTGGCTAGAAGCCAACACATATTAGCACAATGGCATCCTGATTCTGGCTAAATCTACATCCGTCCACTGCAGATGCACCTTCCACAACCTGGATGAATAACTATAAATTACTGTATTAGTATAATATAACATTAAATAAAAAGTATGTTAATTTAATAGTAACCTGTTGTTAGTATAATATATTCATTATATAATGTTACTATATTGATTATAATTTCCTTTAATGGTATACTTCATAGCTTACCTCTAGTATATTAATTCCAGTTACAGCAGTTTCACGTTTGTGGGTTGTTTTCATTCATTAAATCTTTGTGCAAGAAAAATGCTTTACATTCGTCTATAACTTTTATGTCCCGCCCCATCCAGGCTGTGATTGGTCGATTGACCAAAAGTGACACTGAGCACATCAGCTTTATGAAAAGTTGAACATGTTTCAACAAAAGGCACTGATATAGCTAAATAGCCAGCTAAACCCAAATGCTGCTTATCTTCTCCCGATTTTCTTCTGTCTCACAGTCCACTGGTGCTCCTGGTGGCCAGTCCGACTTTGTTTGGAACGATTCGCTACAAGTTAGCGACATGGTGCGGGGTGATTATGATAGATTGTAGTCTTTACTTGCACACTGTGCTCATGAATAATTTTTATGGTTCCCGATCTATTTGTAGGGTCATATAGGAGTGAAATGGTCCCACTGTAGAACCCGGTGTGGGCGAGGATACAAACTGCAGTGCACACAGAGACGAATTGTCACACACACAGCACACTTTTTTGTTTAATCGCACACCTTGCGGTCATGTAATCACAAGGGTAATTGAGTAACATCGCAACTACCATTAGAATTATGGTGTA
>NC_060150.1:55105033-55111498 GCF_021292245.1 Micropterus dolomieu | reverse complement strand
ATTAGTGTGAATGAAGGGACTGTACCCTTCTGTGGTGTCTAACAGATGGTTACACTTATTCTACAGCACTGTGCCCTTATATGGTATTTAGCAGAGACCTAAACATGTCCTATATAAGCTGTGTTCAATGTACAGAGAGACAGAGTGGTTATTGGGCTGGGTCACTCTCCAAGCTGCTGCAGAGCTTGTAATTGATGCTGAATTCTTTGATGTAATAAACTTTTATAATCAAGAACAGTGTCAAGCGGATTTCTTCTCAACACATCATCGCAGCATTATTGTTCGGACACCACAACGTTTTAATGCAGTACTTGCTGAGTATTTTACAGTGAGGTGAGCTATAAAAAAGCCAAAGCATCTGGTTGCAAAGAGGTTGGAGAGTTTTTGACTGCATCAATAATCACTTAGCATGAATTTGAAGAGGAGACATGCCACTCAATCACATCCTCAATACAACTCTATGGGGAAAGCCACTACGGCAAAGATGGTGGTTATCCTGCCCCTCCCGCTAGAAAGCCAATCGTCTGCTTTTAACAGCCAAAGCAGGAAACATTCACGGAATTCACCCCAGAAGCAACACATTTTAATTTCTGTTCGGCTTAATGGCTCTGGCATTTAGTGGGCTACAGAGAAAGCTATGAACTCGGCACAAAAATGATTTTCCATTAATTGAATATAGAGGGACAACTTCGAGGACATTATCTCTTAACTTAGGCTACTTCTTTGCGTGAGAATTACAAGGTGTGGCGTGTGAGCTTGTGAACTTGCTGAAATGCATGTGTCTCACGGCGAATGCGTGAGACTTGAGAGCCCTGCATAAACAAATGAATGTAGTTAACTAAAAAGTACAATATTTGCCTCTGAATTGTAATGGAGTAGCAGAAAATGAAAACACAAAGTACAAGTACCTTAATATTGTACTTAAATACAGAACTTAGTAACGTTCCACCAATAATATGCAGTAACTTTAGGCATTCACTTCTCTTATACTTACCAGATCAGATACTGTGTAGTGTCTCATCATATAGTCATATTTGATGAATAAGAGCAAGAGATGCAAGCTGACAGTTCATTATAGTTTTGGTTTGATAGAGGAGGCTCCCCGATGGCTTTTACTGAAAACACTTTGCTGTGATTTTTTTCACAAAAAAATATAAAGCAAGACATGCTGATATCTTCATATTCTACACTTTCCCGGTTTATGCAATAAAAATCATTAGGCGTGTTGGAAACTGTGATATCCTTGGGACATATTGAACACACACTGTTTCCACGAGAAATAATGAGACAATTAAATTTCTCTATTCTCTTTACAACACTGAAACCCATGGGGACCATCCGTTCTTCTCACCAAACCTCTCTTTGTAGCTTCTTCCAAAAACAATGGGTTACTAGGGCCACAGCTGCATGAGTACTTCTTTCCAAAGCCTTTCTACATTAAAGACCTTCATTTTTCTATTTTATATAATGCTTACATGGTGTCTATTCATAAATATACTTGTGTTTAGTCGCATTGTGTTAAACTAATTATCATCCTGATGCCAGGTGGCATTCCAGCATAAGAGTACTGCTTAGCTTTTGGGAGCATAAAGACAATGTACAGTTTGCAGTGTGCATGCTACTTGCTGGGAACCTAGGGGCACAGAGGGTTGGATGGATGTGTGTGGCAGGAGATATCCCGTAGCTGATTTGGGACTCCGTAGCAAGTTAATCCAGCATTGGCTGTTAGGCTGTAACAGTTGTCATTACTTACTTGTTTTGAGGTGACAGAATTCCCAGGTGACATTGGCTGTATTGTTATTCTGTCTGAGAACAATACAGCATCATGAACCTGAATCATACAAGAGAGTAATTAGAAGTACATCGACTCTGTTTACATTATTATCTATGCTGTCACTCCGGGGATTTTTGCCTGTAACACAGCTGATGGCCATTGTTTTTTCTGCTTTGTCATTCTCAATTGATCTGAGTTAAACATAATCTAGTGTTTGATATTTGACCTATGGCACAGATCAATATCTTCCTTGTGGCCATACACAAACAAATATTACATAAAGCACTTGACAATACAGAGTAGCCAAAAGATTTAAGAAACAGCTTTTGCTCAGTCTAACACATCAAACATAAAGAAAGTACTATGAAGCATTGTCTTTTATTTCGAGACAGAATTCAACCTCAGTCCAAATGTATTCATGCTTACTTGTATGACCATGTTTGTATTCAAACGGGGCCATGACTGGCTCAGGAGTACCACAACCATCAAGCATCTATTATCGGTTTGCAAGCGAAATCTATTGTCTCTTCCTGCATCTGAAACTGTTGACAAGAGTTCATTCACTGTTGCAGTCCAGATTTTCCCACCTGCTCAGTTTCAACAAACAAACTTTCCAGACCTCACCACTATCTCCTGATATTAATACCATTCCACCTACATCCTTGTAATTGCAGCAGCAACCTCTCTGTCAGAAGCTTTCTGTTGTGTCCTTCATGCTACCTGCTTTTTATTATCCATTCTTATGGCCACTGCCTTTATGGGTCGAATCATTATTTCATTTGAGTTACAGAAACACTTCCACTGTAGACTGCAGTATCTTCTTTCAAAAGCCACCGACTGGTGATGGGAGCTGGTGACCTTCCAGTTACAATCTCACTTCTCTGGCCTTTCACGTCCCAATGGTTGATGCTGTAATATAGCTCTTATTTAAACTGTTTTAAAAACGCAGGGATCGCACAGAAACGCATGTCATCAAACATGACTTCAGACGTAAAACAAATATGTTTATCATCAACTAGTTGCACCCTTGTGTGCTAAGTGTTGCACAGTAAAACAAAAAAGAGAATAACACTGTGGATGAACTGCTGAATTCATGGCTGAGAAGAAGGAGTCAGCATGATTTACACATTTTACAGTGCGAACAAATGCACAAAACGTTGTTGATGCTTCCCATTCAGCTTGCTCTTATTGGCTGTTGCGGGTCTCTGATCGGAGGGACCCCAATTTCATTTGATCATATGGGCCGAAAATCTTAGCTCGGGAACGCCACCACCCAAAATCAGCCCAATTATCCTCTAGTGTGCAGCCAGCATAATGGAGTAGGAAAGAAAAGACAAATCTATATTCAGATCTTTGACATTAACTTTTCTCCAGTCATTGCTAAAGCGCAATATGGTATCTTGGAATAGATGTAGGCATATAAAGCCGCATGCAGTAAAATGGAAATAGGCTAATAGGTTAATAGGCTACAAGTACCTCAAAATATTACTTAGGTACTGGACTTAAGTAAATTTATTAGTTACTCTTCTCCACTGCCTTGTGTAAACTACTACTAGGTTTTCAAATTGTACAATAGTCACACTTGTTTTAACAGTTGCTTTTTCATCATATGTATTCTCCAGTAGCTTGTGTCCTTTTGCAGCCTAGCGTGTTGTTTTGAAGTTACTGGATGCTGATAAGCTGCCAACCTGGCACCCCTGGCTGTGTTTCATTTGTTTGTCTCCTTTTTTCTCCTTTTCTCTCTTCTCCCTTCTCCAGTGATTCATTTGTTTTTTCTGTAAAAACTGACGAGGGCAAGAGGAAGTCATCTTCACAGGTGGCTGTTGTGGTAACAGAAGGTGGGGATTAGATTTCACACCCTGTGTGTGTTTGTACGTGTGTAGAAGGTTATTTTCCCAGTATGTGATAAGAGAATACGGAAGATCTAAGTCAGTGCCCCAGGTAGAGTTTATCACTACCTCTAAATCTGGCTAACACACAGGATATTCATAGTGCATAACAGATCCTGTCAGACTCCAGTTCTCACCTGGTCAATTGTTTCATCTTCTCTCTTGTCTCTCTCTGTATCAAGCAATGTGCTTCTTGGTCTTTTAGACTTTAACCAACAGGTTTGTACATTTTCTATACAAGTTGCCATGAGGCCTTGCTGTGTGCTGATTTCAAATTATTCTGCAAGAAACAAGTTTCATTCAGGGATGTTTTCTGTTCTAACAGCAGCAGCAACGTTCTGCTCCAACTGTGAAACCTCTCCACTGCCCTTGGAAAGGTTTTGATGCTGTTCGTGTGTCTGAAATCTAATGTATAAACCCGCCTGATACTGCTGTGGAGCTCAAAGAAAGACAGTTAACCCAGTTGTGTTGTCTATCTGTGTTGCATCCTTGTATCTGTGCGCTTCAGTGCATGGATGTTTGCAACTACAGCTTTCTGTATCATTGCCCAACAAAAGGACCTCTGGCACAGGCAGCCATGACGTGCCTGTCCAAAACAATTTGGGTCACACCCAGAGAAACAGATAAGAGGGCCCTGAGACTCATCCTGAGCCACGGTACAAAGTCTAAATAGGGTTGAGGCGTAGCAATTGAGAGACAGAGCAGGAAGAGTAATATAACGTCAGAGGATGAAAAAGTGCAGAGAATGAACCAGAGATGTACTTCAGCATTTTAAAGCTGTAGGGGAAGTGAAGAGGGAGATTAGGGAGGAAGCTTGCAATCAGAACAATTTTGGGATGTGGGAGCTAGAAAAAATGAGAAACTGACATACAAAGAAAGAGTCAAATATGACCAAAGTAAAAGAAAAATATGAAGGAGGATGGCAGGCTAGATGATCAGACTCTTTAAAGAATTGAGAATAGAGCACCTGGGTGGGAGACAAACTCAAGCAAGTCAGAGAAGTGGAGTGAAAGTGAGAAAATATCCCAATAACACCTAAATGAGTTTATAAAATACAGGTGGGAGAAAGTCAGAAAGAGACAAAATGGGATTCTGATACACCACCTGCAGAGTATCGTCATTGTCATGTGTCTCTAGATTTGATGTTAATTAGTTTTTAGATTGGTTGAAGAATTACATGCTCCTTGGGCTCAAAAATGTTTAGGTTTACAGTGGATCTAACAGCAGTCACAGACCCATTAGTAGATGTAAAGTAAAAGGTATTTAATGAACAACATGAGGGAGGCTGGAGAAGCGGGGAGAGGAGCGTGGCTGACAATGACAGGAGGCAGGCAGACGGATTGAAGAGGTATGGTGGAATGGCGGTGGTCTGAGGAGTATGCCGTAGAGTGTAGTACGGCTCAGGGGACACTGGAGGCAAGGCTCTTATTAATGCTTTGTGATGCTGTAAAATGTCAAATGCAAACTGTAGAAACTGTGTAAATGTTTTAAGTATTTGGGAAAATATACACTGATAATAAGCTGGGCTTTACATACAACATAAAGCCACCAAGAGGTTGTCTTTAATTAAGGAAATTAACATTTTTGGAAGATGCATTCAGTGTATTGCAGCCTGGTTGAAGGCTCAAAGTATAATACAGTAATGAATCAGAATCAGCTTTATTGCCAGGTATGTGTATACCTACGAAGAATTTGAGGAAAGGATGCAGGAGTTATTATTATTAATTATTATTATTATTATTATTAATTATTATTAACATTACTGTTATTATTATGTACATGTTTGAGGTGGATGTGATATACAGGTGCACATACACATACAAGCATACATGTACACAGTGTGATGAGTGCAAAGAACGCTGGAATAAATAAGTATTATGTGTGGTGTTATGTACATGAGGTAGGTGGATTTGGTATACAGTATATACAATATGAATATGAACAGTATGAACAGCTCTAAAATAGAGAATCATGAATATATAGTAAGTGGTAGCCAGTAAACAGGTGGCAGAGTTACTGGGTTATTGCACAGGATTGGTTCCTGACATTATGAGTCAGAGTCAACTGTTCATCAGAGTGATGGCTTGTGGGAAGAAACTGTTCCTGAGTCTGTTGGTTTTGGCGTACGTGCTCTGAAGCTCCTTCCAGAGGGGAGAAGCTGGAAAAGGTTGTGCCTGGGATGAGATGGATCTGCAGTGATGTTTCCTGCCCATTTCCTGACTCTGGCAATGTAAAGTCCTGAATGGAGGGCATTTTTTCTGCAGTCCTGACTGTCCGTTGTAGTCTGTCCCTGTCCTTTTTGGTGGCAGATCCAAGCCAGACAGTGATGGACGTGCAGAGGACAGACTGGATGATGGCTGTGTAGAAGTGGATCAGCAGGTCCTTAGGCAGGTTGAGCTTCCTGAGCTGGCGCAGGAAGTACATCCTCTGCTGGGCCTTCTTGATGATGGTGTCAGTGTTGGGCTCCCACTTCAGGTCCTGGGAAATAGTGGATCCCAGAAATCTGAAGGATTCCACAGCAGACACAGGGCTGTTGAGTATGGTGATGGGGGGCAGAGTAGGGGTGCTCCTCCTGAAGACCACGGTCATGTCCACAGTTTCGAGCGTGTTAAGTTCCAGGTTGTTCTGGCTGCACCAGAGAGCCAGCTTATCAACCTCCCGTCTGTAGGCCGACTCATCACTGTCCCGGATGAGGCCGATGACCGTTGTGTCGTCAGCAAACTTCAGGAGTTTGACAGATGGGTCTCTTGAGGTGCAGTCGTTGGTGTAGAGGGAGAAGAGCAGTGGGGAGAACACACACCC
>NC_060150.1:55102138-55104933 GCF_021292245.1 Micropterus dolomieu | reverse complement strand
TTAATCATTAATCATTCTTATTCATTTTCTTTTTACATAGATTACTTTAGTTTTTACTTATAAGTAGTGAACTGTAGTCATGAACACAGAAACAGATCCTTGAGTGGGAGGAATGACTGCAGGAAGAGGCTGCAGGTGGTTCGTCTTGTCCAACTGTCATCTACTGTAGATTATGACCATAGGAGAGGCTGCAGGTGTGCAAGATCTGCTGACACTGTGCATGCTTTGGTCTACTGTTATCTACTGTTGTTGTGATTACACGAGGAACTGCTGAGCTGTTAATCTGCTAACATTAAGACTATATGCTTAATTACTGATTAAGGGGGTTTGATTGTCAACTTCCAAACTCTGGTTATTATAGCCAGTATGAGCTTTGAGTGAATTTGCTTATGACCTGTGTGAGCTTTGAGTGAACTTGCTGAAGGAATTCATGCTTTGCAAAAACACGACAGAGGATGACCAAAAAACCGACAGATGCTTGGCAAAAACACGACAGACAGATGATAAGCAGAAAGCAGAAAGCAGGCAGCATAACATCAAGAATGATGTAAGAAACCAGGCATTAATGGAAAATGCAACTTTACTTATGTTATTCTTATATTAATTGGTTAAAAAATACAATTATGTGTCAAATTAAGCATGCGTAACCTTTAAAAAACACAGTGAGACTGAAGTTGAAATGTAAATGATGAACTTCTTATCCAGTAGTAGAAAGTCTACAGTAATAAATGACAGCTGGGGAACAGTGTTAATTGGTAAAAACAACACAATAACAGAGGAAAAGAAGTTCATCATGAGGAAAGGAGGGGGCAAACCAGCCCAGAAGAGATATATATAAGACTGTCTGCAGACCATAGAATGGGCTTCATCCTCCGACCTGCTGGGATGTTGTACGGGTTTATGTGTCCTGTTTTGGAATAAACTCTTTTGCACCGACTCTTGACCGTCTCCAGAGAAGTTTTTGATTGCAAATTAATTGACAGCTAATATATAATAATATAATAGAAAGCTAATGGAGTATTTTTTGACAAAGTTTATTAAGTTGGTGAAGGTGGGGACCATGCTTAACTGGCCCAGTCTGGTCGTACATCTGACCCAACAATTGCTGCCTTGTATGGTCTCAGTGGGGAAAATGTCCAGATTCAGGGAACCTTTTTTTTTAACGTCATCACTTTGTTGGGCCGGTGAAAACCACATTACCAGAGCTGAATTTTGGTCCCAATCCTGGCCTGGCTTCATGTGACCAATTTAAAGTTTAAATCAAGTCTGTAGCTGAAAGTGTGCTGAACTAGTACCCTTACAGAGTTGAGTAGGGACGAGGAGGATTTAATCCTTCTCTCGATTCACTTACAAATTTTTCCTGGAAAATCTTGAATATTTTGGAAATTATTGAAGGTATCAATGAGAAAAGTACTACCCCTCTATTCATTGAGCTGAACTCAACATTGACTCAGCGTTCACTCGAAATAAAACCGCCTTTAATCATCTGTTGTAGCTGCTGTGAATGTGAAACAGGTGGAATTGAAGAAAGTGCATGATCAGCAAAACATCTGACTGGATAATTAAGCTTTAAAAAGTTGCAATTAGTTAAATTATGTGTTTAAAATTAATGTTTTACTCACATTTCACATTAATAAAGACTGGTTCAGATGTCCTCCTCCCCAGCTTGTTCTCAGCTGCACAGTAATACTTTCCAGAGTCAGAGGACTGGATGGAGCTGAAGACAAGCTGTGTTTTTTTATTGCGAGAATGAAGGTGGTTTAGATTGCCTTTCTCCTTGTACCAGGTGTGTTTAGCTGCTGGGTTAGCCTCACTGCTGCAGGTCAGAGTCACTGAACTGCCCTCCACTATCTCAGCAGAGGGACTCACTGACACAGAGGGAAGCTTTGGAGCATCTGGAAGAGAAAAAATAATTGAACCGTAGTGAAGACAGATTTCTTTGTGTTGTGTTGAAATGAGTAATAGTTATGTGTGTGCAAGCATGTGAAACTTTGGAGGTGGTTTTGTGACTGGCAGCAGACAGAGCTGTGTGTTGGGACCACTTGAGTAACACTCTATAAATCTAAGAGGAGACCAGAGGAATGCCCCTCATACAGGTAAACAGAGGTAAGTTTTAACACAAAAATGTTGAAATGTGTTGTAAATACTACAATGTTGGCCCTGACTGCCTATCAATAAGTAAGTTGGGTCTATACTCATTTTGATATTATATTCCTGGTTAGCACAAGCTAAGAAATCAATATACTTTATACTTCCTTGATGTTTTGACATGTGTACTTCCATGGTCAAAATTACTATTGCCAACACCGTACTGCAGGTACTGTAATATAACTGTGTGGGGTTCACAAAGTTAGCCCTTCCTACAATCTAATATATGTTGCCACCTAATGAAATCCAGGCAGCAATTTTGTTTCCAGAAAAATGTTTTGGCAAAAATTCACCAGCCACTGTAGCTAGTGGTTTACCAAAGTTACTGGCCAATATGTGTGAAAGCATCTGAAACATTAAAAGTGGTTTTCTGCATTACTGAAGGTTTGAATCCTCTGAACATCTGTGCAGATTTGGGGGACCAATTCTAAATAAAACTGCTTTTTCATCATCTACTGTAGCTGCTCAGTGAACTACAGCAGCATACTGTGAATGTGAAGCAGGCAGAGTTGAAGAAAGATCAGTAAAATAAATTAAATTAGCTGAATTTAACTCACATTTCACATTAATTGTGTATTTAGATGTCTTCCAGCCCAGCCTGTTCTCAGCTGCACAGTAATACTCTCCAGAGTCAGAGGACTGAATGG
>NC_060150.1:55099473-55102038 GCF_021292245.1 Micropterus dolomieu | reverse complement strand
ACCACCAAGCCACCTACCCATCAAGGGCCGAGAACTCCAGGCACAAACCCAGAACAAAGCAGAGCACAGCCCTGCTCCGCACCCACACTGCACATCCCGAAAACTAACTATATACGTCAGTATCCAGAGGGGTCCAACAACTGGCAACAACAGAGAAATGGGGAAGCATGGATCCGAGGCCAACGAACAGGGACGCAAACTGGTCCCTCCAAGCCAATGAGGAAATGCCTCCCCCGGACTCCAATGCACAAACTAAATGCCCAGCAGCCATTCAGAGACCCTGCCCAGGGAAAAAGCACAATGGACTTCTTCAGTTTTGACTGACTGGTAGGGAAACCTCTGTGGGATCGTTAGCTAGGATCGTTGATACCACTGGTTCGTTAATGCTCCTGGCTGTGGTAATGACAGTCATCTTGGTCGTTAGAACCACCCGTGGCCAAGTTTGAATGACCATCGTTGACATCCTCAACTGAGGCCAAGAGGAAATGCTTGTTCAATTTCCTGGGAAGTGATGACAGGACAGCATTGTAAGTGTGGGATGAGTGGTATGAGCGGTATGAGCATAGACCCCCTCCACTGTTCAATGGCAGCTTCTCAACCCGGGTGTAAATGGATTCCCTGACACCTCTTTCAAACCCTCCATCTTCTGTCCAAAAAGTTTCACCTGGTGATCCTCAAACGAGTGTCCTTTATCCTTCAGATGTAAATAAACTGCTGAGGCTACGTGCGTATCTATGTCGTAGGCTGCGCACGTAGCCATGCATTTATACTTGTGCATCGGTGTCCCCGTCGTTCTGCAATTAAACCCCCAAACGCTAGTCTGCAATAGCGCTACAGCTCCCAGTGTTGACTTTTGCCGGCCGAGCAGGCCAACGTCTGGTTTAGCGCTCTGCTAACGTGAGGGGGAGTAAAATTTTATACGTGCGCCTGGTGTAGCCTTTTCAAATCTTATCAACCGAATGGATCGCATTCTGATAGGGAAACGAGTCATTTCACTCGGGTTGTGACGGTCAAATATATTGATCCACCGCATCCTTATGCTCGAACATGGTGTTCGTTATAGACAATCCATGACTAGCACAGAAGTCTAACAACAAACACCCACTCGGGTTCAGATCAGGGGGGCCATTCCTCCCAATCACGCCTTTCCAGGTATCTCCATCATTGCCCACATGCGCGTTGAAGTCTCCCAGCAGAACTATGGAGTCCTCTACTGGAGCCCCATACAGAACTCCATTCAGGGTCTCCAAGAAGGCCGAATACTCTAAACTGCTATTTGGTGCATATGCACAAACAACAGTCAGAGTTTTCCCCCCCCAGTACCCGAAGGTGTAGGGAGGTGACCCTCTCGTTCATCCCCTATCAAGGAGTACGGTTCCAGAGACCGTACTCCTTGAGAGACGCACCGAGACTGTGCGTGGAGGTCAGCCCCACCAGATCTAATTGGTAGCGCTCCATCTCCCGCACAAGTTCCGGCTCCTTCCCTTACAGAGAGGTGACGTTCCACGTCCCCAGAGCCTGCCTCTGCCGCCTGGGTCTGGTCCGTCGAGGTCCCTGACCCCTGTGGATCTTCCGATGGCACTCGACCCCTGTGGATCTTCCGATGGATGGTGGGTCCAAAGGATGGAGAGGGGGGTGCCACGTTGCTTCTTCGGGCTGAGCCCGGCCGGGCTCCGTGGCAAACCCGGCCACCAGGCGCTCGCCGACGAGCCCTCCCTCTGGGCCTGGCTCCAGACGGGGGCCCCGGGCTTCCTCCGGGCAGGGTCTCTCCTCCTCTTCCTCGATTTGTTATCAAGGGGCCTTTGTGAACCATTCTCAGTCTGGCCCCTCACCTGGAACCACTTTGCCTTGGGAGACCCTACCAGGAGCACTAAGCTCCCGACAACACAGCCTCCAGGTTCACCGGGGCACATAAACCTCTCCACCACGATAAGGTGATGGTTCCCGGAGAGATATCTATCTATATATATATATACACACAGTGGGGGAAATAAGTATTTGACCCCTTGCTGATTTTGCAGGTTTGCCCACTTACAAAGAATGCAACGATCTATAATTTTAATTATATGTACATTCTAACAGTGAAAGACAGAATCCCAAAGAAAATTCCAGAAAATCGCATCATATGAATTTATTAAAATTGATAACCATCTGATGAGGAAAAACAAGTATTTGACCCCCTGGACAAACAGCATGTTAATATTTTGTAGAAAAGCCATTATTGGCCAGCACAGATGTCAAACGGTTTTTATAGTTGGTGACAAGGTTTGTGCACATTTCGGCAGGGATGTTGGCCCACTCCTCCCTGCAGACAGCCTCCAAATCATGCAGGTTCCGAAGTTGTCGCCTGGCAACTCGAATTTTAAGCTCCCTCCAAAGATTTTCAATTGGATTCAGGTCTGGAGACTGGCTAGGCCACTCCAGAACCTTGATGTGCTTCTTCTTCAGCCACTCTTTTGTTGCTTTGGCGGTGTGCTTAGGGTCGTTGTCGTGCTGAAACACCCATCCTCGACCCATCTTCAGCTCTCTCACTGAGGGAAGGAGATGTTGGTCCAGAATTCCACG
>NC_060150.1:55095782-55099373 GCF_021292245.1 Micropterus dolomieu | reverse complement strand
TATAATTAGCTGCTGGGTTAGCATCACTGCTGCAGGTCAGAGTCACTGAACTGCCCTCCACTATCTCAGCAGAGGGACTCACTGACACAGAGGGAAGCTTTGGAGCATCTGAAAAAGATCAAATAAATGAACAAAAATGAGGACAGATTTCTGTTGAAATGAGTAATAGTTATGTGTATGAGGGATCTAAAACTTTGGAGTTGTGTGTTGGGACCACTTGAATTATGCTCATTAAAATCTAAGAAGAGACCAGAAGAATGTCCCTCATACATGTTTTACAGTAAACGGAGGTGAGTTATATCACCCAAAAATGTTGAAATATTTTGGAAAAACTGGAGTAGGACTGTCCCCAACAAAGGATTTACATAGTCGAATCATGTGTGTTATTATGCACGGCGATTGCGAGTGGTCTCTATTCATTCAACTTGCACTGTAAATTTCCAGCTAAACAGAGGCTTTTGGAAGACCCTTTTCTCTCTCTCTCTCTCTCTCTCTCTCTCTCTCTCTCTCTCTCTCTCTCTCTCTCTCTCCTGTCATTCACTGGTCTTGTGCAGAGTTTTGTGTGCATGCCGTGCTGCCGACAACTGAATGCACGTCACGGTTCCTTGTGGGTCTAAAATAGCTGGCTATTTAAAAACAATGTAATATTCTTTGTGTGGTTCATCAACGGTTTTGAGGTTTAGTTATAATAAATAGCTTTATTAAACTACCACTACAGCAGCAATTTAAGATTAAATCTGATGGAAGACCAACGCCAAAACTGGAGCTGGCCTGGAGAGGAAAAAGGGGTTTCGGACGTTTAGTGAGGAAAACTCCATCCGTACAGAGTGGCTAGCTGGTAGCGCCAAACTTCAGTTGACTCTGTTGCAGTGGGAAATTCTATAACTTGGTTATTGACCACTTCGCCACCATGACAGACAGGAGAATGCCCTTCCTTTTCAAATAGGGTGAGTGAAATGACACCTCCTTCTCTCCATGAATTTAACTGAACTGCAACTGTGTGTGTGTGATTTTTGATGTGGTTACATTGTTTGTTTTGCTTTGCTTGCCTGGAGTTAGCTGCTGAATGAATAGTCCGCTGAAGTAACCTTCTTGTTTTTACTGCGGTTGTGTACGCATAGATAATGAGCTCTGGACAGCACCTGCCACAGGGCCCTGGGCCAGGTTAGGCTACCCCACCCCACTGGTCTCTTCAGCAAGTGTTCCTCCTCTGCCACTACACACATACACAATACACCTACACATGCGCACTGACGACCCAGGGTTAGGGTTACAATACATATATTTATACTTTTCTGCAGATGACTCATGTTGATACTGTAATGTAATTGCATGGGGTTAAAAAAGGTAGTCCTTCCTACAACTCAAAAAATGATGCCATGTAAAAAAATCCAGGAAGTACTTTTCTTTCCAGCTAAATGTATTTTGAAAAAGTTCTAGTTCTATGTAAAATAGACGTTGGGCACCCCCATGTAGAAAAATGGTATGGTCCTAAAGTTAGCTGCAGTTTACTCACATTTCACATTGATAAAGACAAATTCAGATGTCTTCCTCCCCAGCTTGCTTTCTGCTGCACAGTAATACTCTCCAGAGTCAGAGGACTGGATGGACCTGAAGACAAGCTGTGGTTCTTTACTTAGAGGATGAAGGTTTGGATTTCCATTCTCCTTGTACCAGGTGTATTTAGCTGCTGGGTTAGCATCACTGCTGCAGGTCAGAGTCACTGAACTGCCCTCCACTATCTCAGCAGAGGGACTCACTGACACAGAGGGAAGCTTTGGAGCATCTGGAGGAGAAAACATGAACACATTTAACATTTAATTTCAGTATGAGGTTGAATTTTCACAGTGGAGCATTTTAAATGGACAATATTTCATACAAACTCAAAGTGGAGGTGCAGCTTGATTTCCTCCTGTATCAGAAAGTACATGTTGTCCTGTTGGACACTTTATTACTAATGCAAAGAAGACGTTTAAAAGAGAGTGGTAATCTTCATGTCATTTTAAGGTGTGTGTGTGTGTGTGTGTGTGTGTTTTGAGGGTCCATCTAAGGCACATATTGGAAAATACCGAACTAGAAGGATCTATAAATAAAAGAGGAACAGATGTCTTCATTTTAGACTCAACTGTCAACACACACACACACACAATAACCTTCATAAGATGTTGAACATTTGGAACTAAATTAATAAATATTCAGATGAAAATGTTACCTGTGACAGACAGAGTGACTCCAGGTGAACCAGTATATTTCCCACCTGGTTGGTTTGTTATGAACCTGAACTTGTACTCAGCTGAGTCGCTCTCTCTCAGGTCTGTGATTCTCAGAGTGCAGAAGTTTTCATTACAGGTATACTCGACACGACCTGAATACTCTGACTTTGTTTTCAGATCCACAGTTTCATCACCTTTAAACCAGAATGTTTCTTCAACTGTAGTATAATCGTCATTAATAAGGAATGGATATCTAAAGGTGCAGTTTATTTCCACTGTTGATCCTTTTAAGGCACAGATCTCAGTAGAGGTGTAAGTCACTCCCCAGCTGTTCTGGCTCTGTACCACTGGAACACAGAGCACATCAGACATAACAATCAAAATGAATAACTTCATTTAACATTCAGTTAATAAGACAAAGAGGATCAAACTACTGATATGATTTGTGGAAAGGAGACCTGGACAAGCTCAATTATCTGACTGATAATCTGCAGTTATTGACATAACAGTTCATAATCATGCATCTATCTAACTACTCAACTGGAATTTTATCAGGTATTTATCATATTTTATCATCACTGGGACACAGAAATATTTGTTACTCCCGGGTGTTGCCTGAAAAGTGCATCTTATAAAAAGTCTTCCAAACAAAAATATATTACACACTTTTCTGGGATAGAGCAGAAGTTCAGTATGATGTTGTTTTGTATCATTGTTTTCCTTTCTAACTTCTAACAAACACAATGAGTGGCTTGATTTCCTCTTGTATTAGAAACTACATGGTGTCCTGTACCTTGAATTCTAATTGCACACTTTGTTACTGAAGCAGTGGTGGAAAGACACGCTGAAGGAGAGGTAATCTTCACGTCTTTAAGAAGTTTCTTCGATAATTTTCTTTCATTCATTTTTTTGACTGCAGTTTCTGTAAAGTGTGTGTGTGCATTGGCAATTAGGGTGCATCTAAGGTGTCTTTAAAAGTGGCGTGCTATTTATACGCCATTCCAAGATATCATGTTACTGTAGGGCTCATATTTGAAATACCAAGGTAGAAGGATGTTGCATCTGAAATTAAGGGTCAAGATTGCAGAATAAACACAATCAGAGAATGTCTATGATGGGGGTCACAATATTTTGTGAACCAATGACATGATGACAAATGTTATTTTGCAAAATATTCAGTGCTTTTGTAGTGAAGAGAGGAAATAAGAAATTATTATGTAACATGTCTACAATATCGTGGGTAAATGATTTGGTTTTATCCAATTCTACACTGAGTAACATGCAGCATATGTACAGTACAATAGGTTAAAAGCTCGACCTTGTTGGTGTCATGTCAGGGAATGTAAACTCACACACTGAAGGAGAAGAGAAGTCCTCA
>NC_060150.1:55083845-55095682 GCF_021292245.1 Micropterus dolomieu | reverse complement strand
TATGCTAAACCTGCTCTCGCCTCATATAGCTACATGGTAGAAGATCAGAGACCTCTTAAAGATATCACATGATAATAGTTTAGCAGGATATATATATATATATAATTCTAAATGAATAGTGATACAAGATGATTATATGGTGTAAATCAGAACTGAGCCAGAACATTACAGTAAATTAAAAAAGAAGAATCTTATATATTTGTGAAAATCAACAAAAAGATGCTTTGTGCTGAGCAACATGTCTACATGTGTGCCATCTATATACCTTAATTAGAATCCCCCTACTACAACCCAGATATTTTCTCTATTCTTGAGGAAGAAATTAACCATTATAAAACCACAGGAAATGTGTTAACCTGTAGGGACTTGAACACTAGAACAGGGGATAGCCTATTTGAACCAGAGCAGCTTGAAGGCGGTCCTGCAGGCAGCTCAGGGATTGGAGTAGGGTTGTTGCGCTGCTCCAATTGGGGATCTCTGATGTGGGAGGTGGGACCAGCCAGAACTTCCTCAGAACCAGCCAATCCCCAGCCGGGAATCTCACAGCCTCATTAACATACAGGGAAAAATAGCTGCAACAGTAAAATATATAGAAGGCTGCTCTCAGTAGCTGTTACAAGTAGTGATGTGCGATACCACTTAATTCCTGTACGATCCAATACCAAGTAATATCCAGGCTGGTATTGCCGATAGCGATACCAATACTTTTTACATATTTTATTTCAAGTTTAATGAGACCTCCCCCCTCCCGTTTCTGTATTTATGAGAGAAATAAGGAGTAGGCTGTAGCCTAACCAATTCAAAATAATAGCTGCATAATGACAAGACAAACTACTGTCATATTCTTTAATTATAATAAAAATATCCTGCTCAGAACTGCCGCTTCACAACATCATCCTATTATTTTGATTTAATCTCAGATGTTTAGCGAAGTTTGCGGTGTTGCCAAAGTATTTCACTGTCTTTGCACACACATCACACAGAGCGTCATTATTACCTTCACAGCTAAAATACAGCCAGACGTGGCTGCTTTTACAGTCAGCCAGAGTCAGTATTCAATCGAGGGAAATGTAAAGGGCTGCAGCGGCTCACTTCAAAGAAGCTCCGTCACAGAGCCGTAGCGCTATCAACCGAGTATAATTAGACCATCCTGGATGATGGTGTTGAACGCCGAGCTGAAGTCCACAAACAGGAAGTATTGCAGGATGTAATGCAGTCCCAAAGTGACTGCATCATCCACTGACCTGTTAGCCCTGTAGGCAAACTGCAGGGGGTCCAGCAAGGGGCCTGTAATGTCCTTCAGGTGGGCCAACACTTTTAGAAGACTTCATGACTACAGATATCAGGGCAACAGGCCTGTAGTCATTTAATCAAGAGATAGAGGGTGTTTTGGGGACCGGGATGATTGTGGAGCGTTTGAAGCAGGAGGGAACTTCACATAGCTCCAGTCATCTGTTGAAGATTTGTGTGAAGATGGGGGCCTGGTCTGCACTGCTTTTCCGGCCGGGTGGTGACACAGTCTCTGGGCCAGGAGCCTTCCTGATCTTCTGCCTCTGGAAGAGCTGGCGCACATCCTCTTGACAAATCGTGAGTGCAGGTGAGGGGTCGGAGAGGGTGGCAGTGGGGGAAGGTGACTGTTTGAAGTTGGAGTTGGAATGGGTGAGAGGTGTGACTGTGGGCTTCTCAAACCTACCAAGATTCAACCAAGTCCAGTTGCCCTTGACTTTAACCTTCGTTGGATAACTATGATCTAGATGACTGAGAATCTTCACAGACATCTCAAACCTACTGTTGGGCCTCACAGTCTGGTAGAACAAAGACCGGACAGCTCGTCAGCCAGTCGTTGAGAACCAGCCGTGTTGGGGGATGGTCTCCTGTAGTTAGTGAGTGTCTGCAGGCCTCTCAACACTGATGCAGGGTTGGTGGCTATGAAACTGTTTTAGCTTTCAGCGTAGCTCCTCTTTACTGCTTTGACCTCTATAGTCAGTGTGTTCCTGGCCTGGTTGTACAGGACTCTGTTCCCACTTCTGAAGGCCTCCTCTTTGGTCTGACGAAGCTCCCTGAGTTTCTATGTGAACCAGGGTTTTTGGTTGTTGTATGTGCGGAAGGTTTTAGTCGGCACACACGTCCTCTAAAAAACTGATGTAGGATGTCACAGTGTCAGTTATTTCGTCAAGGTCAGTGGCTGCAGCCTCAAAACCACTTCAGTCAGTGCAGTCAAAGCAGGCCTGTAACTCCAGCTTTGACTCGTCGGTCCATCTTTTCACAGTCTTTACAACAGGTTTAGCAGATTTCAGTCGCTGCCTGTATGTCGGCATAAGATGTGTCGGGATAGTGACTGCGAACCCAGCTTGCAAAACAAGTAGCCAACATAGTCTTTAATTTCTTTTTTCGTATAGAAGTACAAGTATACAAGGTAACACTTTCTATGAAGGTCATCGCTATAATGACTTTTTATTTTTTTTATAACACGATATAATGCGTCCATAAGACATTATAACAGTGGCTATAATCACTGTGTTATAAGGTCTTATAATTAGTTCATATTATGTCCACCTGTAATATATTATACAGGGATAGATATTTTAACACTTTACTTAAAGCAAACAAAGACATGCTATATAACATTAAACAATACTATAAGCTATTATTCCATTTTATATCACTAATTGTAAATGGTGACTAAAGTGTATTCATAACGAGGCAGAGTCGGTGGTTATAATGTGTTATGGAACATGGTCAGAGATTCTTGCATTGATATAAACTGGTATTACTATTAGTTATAAAACATTAAATCAAAAGGTCATAATACATTATGAACTTTGCTATAGCGCCTAATGCATGTTTGTAAGTGATTATAACAACTGTTATAATGTCTTATTGACGCATTATATCGTGTTATAAATATATGTATAAGTCATTATAGCAATGACCTTCATAAAAAGTGTTACCGTATACAAGTACAAAGACAACAGCAAACGGTAACTACAAAACAAATGGTAATCTTATCTGGAGTTTTAGCATACACTCATTGACTCTTCCTGAGCTGACAAAAGACATGCAAATGTATGTATATAGCCAAAGGTGTTTCCATGGTCCCCATAGGATCAACAGTTGTCTGTGTTTAAATCTCACCTAGGCTACATGTCTGAAGCGTTTCTATTGTAAAAACGTGACCTTTTCAATAATCAATAATCAAAATGTTAATCTTATGGCTCTTACTTTAAAAATGTTACATTGTGACCGAAACTTATTTCCTAAAATAAATATAGTGAGTACTAATATAAAAATCTACAATTAATTTTTTTTTCTCACAATGCAATTACTATAACCCATTATTCTGTATGGCAGGGAAATTTGGGGACCACAACTAAATAATGAATTTGACAAATGGGACAAACAATTGTAGAATCTTTCCACAGCGAGTTCTGTAAGAGCATCCTACAGGTGCAGAGAAAAACACCAAATAATCTGTGTAGAGCAGAGCTCGGCCAATAATTAAATTTTACAATCACTTAAAATCAGTTAACCCCCAGACATATCATCACAAAGCCCTAACATACCAGGAGCTGAAACCAGAGAAGAGTCCCATCAGCCAGCTGGTCCTCAGGCTCTCTGCAGTAACAAGTCCCCAACAGCCTCAGGACAGCAACACCAACTCAAGCAGACCAAATTATCAACAAGCAAAAAGAATAAATATACTGAATACTGGCAAGAAACAACCAAAACACAAAGCAAATTACAATGTTATCTGACCCTAAAAAGAGAATTCACACTGGCAAATTAGCTGAGCACAGTAAACTAAGAAAAGTGTTGACAACATACAGCCTGGCCAAAGAAAAGGGCTACCAGAAGAAGAGAGACTGCTCCCAGTTTGACAGAGAACATGTAGAGACAGAGCTGCACTTTCTAACCTCATGTCCTAAATATAAAACCTTAAAAGAAAAACACTTCCCAAACATTTCCTAAATCTACCTCAAGTTCAAATTATATCAGACAGACAGAAACTCTCTTATTTACTTTGGAAAATGCCCAAATGCCAAATCATGGCAGCAAAATTTATCTCCTCATACTACAAACTGAGGACAACCAGTGGAAACTCATTATTATTATTAATTTAATTATTGTTTGTAATTTTAAAAGAGAGAGGCTAAGCATTTGGTCAAAAAAATAATTCACTTTTAAACCTGATTTGATGTTTTATGAATTCTAATTATATGCAGGTTTAATGAAAGAGGTTCATTGAGCTTCATTTTGTCGTCTCTCCCATCAGTTAGACTCTGATCCTGTGTATGAGAACATCTCAGACTTGAAGGGCATCACTGCAGCACAGACAGAAGACACAGAGCAGCAGGAAGACATGGTGTGAAGTCCAGTCAGGTTAGAGCCTCCTGCATCCAATAAAACAGGCCGACTTCAGATTTACAGTTAAATTTAAAACTCTAACTTTACACAAGTTTTATGTGATTTTCTTCAGCTGCAGTTGAAGCAGACTCATGGAAACAAAGTAGGACGACTGAAATATCAACGCGGAGATCGAAGCTGTGGAGGAAGTGGATCCATTTACCTACAACTCCAAACGTTTTCCTTTTCAGTTTCCAGTAGCAGCAGCAGGGTGGAGTCAGCAGCACAGACAGCAGCAGCATGTAGCAGAAAGTTTAGAAGAAGGTGGTGTTGGCAGGTTGAACTGAATCATGTCGACGTTTCAGACGTGATTTATTGTTTAGATCAGCGGATAGTCAGGTTGTCTGTGACTTATCTTACTGCTTAAACTATAATGTAAGCTTATTATTTCCAGTTAGTTATATTAGTTAGTTATATTACAGAATGTGAGGACTGAACTGTGAAGTTTTTATGGAAAATGTTATTTTGAACTGAACAAAATAAACAACTTCTGTGTTTGCACCTGTCCTGGTTGAAGTCTGTTCAAAACAGAGACAGTGAACTGAAAGCATCACATTTAACTCCACATACACTATTTCACACATTGCAAGTAGCACACTTTGCTAGATGTTACTTTTTCTAAGAATTCCTGTGGCTGATTCAAATTAACAGCCAGCTTCCACAACAAGTGATGGACCTGTTGGACAACTCTGTAGTTGGAAACATTTGTGTGATAAAGGTTTGGATTTCAGCTTGTCTGCTAATTTTTCATAACATAATTTTATTTACCAGCTTTAAATAAAATTCAAATGTGTTCTTTTGCTTTGGCTTATTCTTCACATTCTCAGTTCTTGTCACTATGAGGATGAAATGTGCCACAGTGTAATAGATGATTTGGGATGTTGCTGATATGAGGATGCACAGACAGTTTAATGAAGAGGAGCTTAACCTAAATTTGAGCTGCAAATGTCAATTTAGTCCATTTTTGGTGTCATATATGGGAGCAGAGCGGGTTGAGGTTAACTAAATGTGAAGCCTTTCAGAATAAAAGCCCATCATTGATAGTTTATGCAAAACCAATCACAAAAATCTAAAGTTTGTTGCTATTGTGATATGTCAAAGATGTCGGTCCCAAATGTCTGCATTGACACTTTCTGAACTTTATCTGGACCTCTAATACTTAATGAATTAAATGTCCAGGGTAAACGAGCTAAAATGCAAATAGTTTTGTGTAGAAGTGAAAATAAAGCAACAAAGGTAGATTTGAGTAAACATTCAGTGATGGATGGTAAAATGTTTTAGCGTCCTGATTCAGTATCTGTGATGTTTCACTGTCCTCTAGTGGGGAAGCTTCAGTGTGGCCCATTCAGGCTTCATCTCTCTGCTCCCTCCGCTGTCTGTTTTAAAGAGTCAGTTCATCCAACTTATAAAAAGATATATATTCTCTCTTACCTCCAGGGGTCTCTAGCCATACATTGAGTTTAAGTTGTTACTGTGAGGTTTGGATGTTTTTTCAAATGTTAGGTGACTCATTCTCTGTGTTTTAATACTAACTTAAATCTAGGACATCTCTACACACAGTTTAGCCAAATGAACCACCTAAATAAGTCAAAGTCAATAAAACTACCACTGTTGTGTGTCCGTACCAGATCCTACCAGTCCGCTTGATTATGTGTTACATGTTCATGTTTGGTAAACACTAACAGGCATGTGAGTTTCTCAGGTCTCAGTCTTCTGCATTTCTCAGCAAAGAGAAGCAACCTGACTGAAAAGTGAACAGAGAAGAAAGAAACCAGGAAAAAAACCATTCTGAATCATAAATTATTGTTTTCCCTTCTTATAATTAAAATTCTGCTTTTCATCAAGTTCAGTAAAACAGCCTCATTCACAGGTTCAATGCATTCCTGTTCCTTCACTGCACCTCCAGACTGTGTGACATCCTGCCTCAGTTCACACAGAGATAAAGAGTCAGAATGACTGTGACTGAGTTGCAAACTGTAATTGTTAAAAAACATTTCCTTATCATTCATTCTGTCTAATCCTTCTTCTGTCACGCTCTGCCGGTTGGCCATCCTTTGTGTTGCACTTTTGAGTTTAGTATCTGCCTTAGTATGTTGAGTTTTGGGTTCTGTCCTGTCTAGTGTCCAGTATCTGCTATATAGTCTGCTTGTCATGTCAAGTCTCTCTGTTTTCCTCTGCGCTCTCTCTCTCTGTCTCCTTAGTCTCATGTCTTTCACCTGTGTTGCTCCCGCCCTGCTCGTTAGTCCCTGTGTATATATACCTGGTGTTTCTGTCTTGTCCTTGTCCGGTCATTGTTCATGTTACCTCCCAGTCTGTCGTGCGTGTACTCTCTGCCTGCCTGTAACCAGCCTTGCTTGTCTTGTCTCCCTGTACTTTTGGATTTCTGTTATTCAGCCACTCACCTGTAAGTGTGCTCGCTTTTGTTTGTTTATTAAAACCCTTCGTTGAACAATACCTGCTCCGCTCTGTGTCCTGCGTTTGGGTCCTCCAACCTGCCTCCACACCACGATCGTGACATCTTCTCTCTGACATGTTTCTCAGCACTGCTGTATCACTGTCACTTACCGAATGACAGTGAGTGAGAGAGATTCAAAATGTAATTCTAAAACAAAGTTTAATTACATTCTGATTTCTGTGATTTTTAATTCATTGTTTCTGATCTACTTTTCTTACATGTTTCTCTTTACTGAATAAACACTGTGCTCAGCTTGTGACTTTTTACATCCCATTCTTCTGCATCTCTGTGAACTCATACTGGTATAAAGGTTTTTTCACTGTCTAAAGATGCACTTGAAGTGTCAAGTGATGCATCAAACCAACTTTTACGTAATGCTTAAAAAAAGAAGTTTCGAATTTGTTTTCTCTTTTTGAATGGTCTTTTCTTGTGTCAGTGGTAAGCAGCAAAACAGGTTTAATACCAACAGGTCATAAGACTATTTTCTTATTCTCTATAGTTGTAAAATGTCAAACTTTATTTTGTTAACTTGCATTCAGCTCATCATGTATATTGATAATCTCAAGAGGAAGGAAATGTTGTTTTTTAACAGCCTGATGTCCATCTCCTGCTTACTGACACAGAGGAAGGCTTCTTTAAAAACAGCGTCCTTCTTCATTGTAAGTAGAATTGTTTATTGATGTGACTGATACTGTATCTCTCCCGTGTACATTATTTTATCTGCTGACATGTTTTATTGTCTCTGAAGCCACACAGAGAGATGAGAGGAGCAGCTATGAGTTTAACTGCAGCAGCGAGAGGATTTGTCATCTTCCTTCTCTCTGTGTCAGGTACTGAATATCTAAACTTACATTCATTGCACTAAAAGAGGGGAATATGTGAAAATGTGGGTCTTGTAAAAGTAGGCTGAAGGACACATACAATTGTGGAAACTCCCTGAATGTTAATTTGTTTACATATATTTCTTTGTTTGTTTTTTTTTTTAGTTGTAATGAATATTAGGAAGATCATGTTTTGTGCTGGTCATCGTCCTTTGCTCTTGTCTTTTGCATAAAGTAGCTGTGTGCTACACTTTTACATGCTGTAAACCGAGAATATTTGGGGTTTTACAGTATTTCCTCTAGGATGGAGTTGTAGCAGCTGAGGTGAAACACTGTTTTCTTTTGTGCACTGGCAAAGTGCGCCCTTCTTTGTATCTTGATATAAAACACTAATACAACGTGTATCAAGCAGAATCAATGAGGGGCTTGGGGGGTCCTCCCAAGAAAATTGTATCTATTCCAATAAAAAATGTTCCATTTCACATAATGTGGGACTGTTATCATTACTATTTATGTTCAAGAAGTTGGAAAAGCTAGAGCAGATTATAAATAAACAACACCCAAAAGGCTAAACTTGCTAAAGAAATGTACTGGGGAATTTTGATGCACTGCACAATGATTTTATATTCATGGCACAGTATTCAAGCTGTTTTGCACCTCACCTAAACCTTATAATGACAGGGAAACCCTGATCACATTACCTCAGAGTCATTATAGATAGGATTGTGCATCTTTGTCTTTTGTGTCTTAAATGACACAATGCACATTTTGAACTTTGACTGCAGTGTGCGCGCAAGCGAGCTTGCCAAGTAAATAATAATAAATAATAGGTTTTATAGCACAGCGGTGCCGTCGTCACGGTGTGTCTGAAAGGCCCATAAGCTTGTACCTGATGTCCTCAACCCTGGACAAGACATGCAGCTTAGTAACATTAGGCTACTTCCAATAAATGTAGCTAACGTTACATAGCAGCCAAAAACGTGCTGTTAGCTTTCCCGCTCATCTTCCAGACCAGAGTCTGAAGCCCAGGGAAGATGTTTGCTAGCGTCAACCGCAAGTTTTCTTCCAATTTCCAATCTTTCCATTCTGGCCACGTAAATTATGATTCCGGGTCTCTTTGCAAACAGTTAAAAACAGGGAACATTTCTGGGGACAGGTCGAGAAGGGACAGGCCACCAAACACAGGGACGTCTGTTGACATCAGAGCTGTGTGAAAGGCAAACTTTCCAGAAACGCTACAAACAGTGGTTTTATGGACAATTGTGGAAATTTCCCGGATTTGAATTTATTTTTATATATTTTTTGTTGTTTTGACTATTATGAAGATCATGTTTTGTGCTGGCCAACGTCCTTTGCTCATGTGTTTTGCATAAAGTAACTGTATGCCAAACACTTTTGCATGCTGTAAAGTGAGAATATTTATGACTGTTCCTCCTTACTCTACGGAAACCTATTGCCCTGCACTGTGTGTGTCTTGTGTGTGAGGCAGGGGCGTGTACCGATCACTATAATACACTAAACTTACTACATGTGTCTTTCTGTGTACATAGAGATTAACTGTAGAAAGCATGTGTACATCTTCCTTTGCAATGACTGTGTATAACTGAGCAAGACTTTGTGTTTGGACTTCTCTGTACCTGTGTTCACCCTGCTTTTATTCAGAAAAGTCATAAAGCTTTAAATAATTAGAACAGACAGGTAACACGTGGGAGAAGAATGATACAGAACAATCAAGTATTTTATGTACCACTGTTCTGCTGCTCTATCCCAGTAAAGTGTGTAAAATGTCATTTTATTCATTTCATTTTGGATAACTTGTGTGTTGACACATAAGCTGTACTTGCAGTTATTTTAAGATGAACGCACCAAAGCAGAAACACCCAGAGGTAACAAATATTCATAACATTATAATTTGATAAACACCTTATAAAATTCTCTGTTCCAGTTCAGGTTCAGGAACTTTTTATGACAAAGACTCCAAATAATTGGTCAGATAATTGAGGATTTTGAAGCTTTCCGGGGAAAGTTTCCCCAAATCATATTGGTAGTAGGGCTGAACAATTACTTGCTTTCAATTAATTACTAATTACCAATAATTACTTGAGATAATCATGATTAAAAAAGTTGGTTAATTATACAGAGCATCTGACTCGTTTTAAACAGTCATGCAGTTACAAATTCATTCCGTTGTCATCCTTGTGTAACAGACTCTCTTGTCAATCACAAGCATCATTCGCAGGCTCGGATAAGAAGTCAGAGGCCCCTGGGCACAATGTCTTTTAGGGCCTCCACCCGCCAACCCACACACACACATGCGCACAATCAAGATTTTGAATTATAGGGTATTATTTGTTGGAAACACCTCAAGTTAATACAGGACTGATTTATCTGCTGGGCGATATTATCGGCCAATATGAGCTAATTCCATTTAAATTGGTATCTGCGTTTCTAACAGCCGATTAATGACTATTAAAAAAGAAACGGAGAGACAGATCTTTCAATCATACATGATGGTGTGACGCCCCTGTGTGGCTTGACTGTGTATATGTACCGCATAGTGTCACCTGAAGGTGCTCTGCAACTCCCCTGTACACATCCTCCATCATACAGGATTGGTGATAACAGCACCACAAATCCACCACATAACAAAGCAATCAGCTGACCAGAGTGAGCAGAGCATACAGAACCAATTACATTACATTAACATTATCTAGCTACTCTTTCAAATGTGCAAAGGTGTGAAATCTTAAAATTGTAGACAGTCATGTAGTAGTTGAGAAATGGTTTCCTGTAGCTAAAGACTGCTGGTTGTGAATATGCTTATTCTCTCTCACTTTCTCTGCATGTTCTAGCAAATATTTGATGTGCAGTTGTTTCCATGTTCAGTTGTTGAGACTGTAATCTAAGTTCTTTTTAACATAATCCATTTAGGAAAAGGTATTATAGCGTACATACACAACAGCTCTCAATATCGTCTCTACAGGATTCACACTGATCAACACCTGTACACATCCTCCATCATACAGGATTTGATACCACATGATTGAAACAATGCTTTCCTGGACCAGCAGCAACAATATCAATACATATCCGTGCTTACTGTAAATCACTGGCATTATGTAAACACATACTGCCAACCTCTAATCCAGTTATATGAAGAAGATTCTTCCATAACTCGCACACAAACACGAAAGACTGTTGCACTAGTTTAGGTTCACAGTTCAGCTCCTAGTGACAGATGAGCGCCGAAGCAAGGCTAACATTAATAACAGTGCTCTGTGATTTTCTCACACAGACGATCGCCGTGTTCCCAATCAGAAAAACACCAACAAATTGATTTTTTTTTGTTGAATAAAGCGTACAGGCAAGGTTAAGCAGGGATCCGCTCTCTGTAAACTTGAGGTAATGTTAACTTAGCGCACCTTACCGCACATCACAGGCTGAGGCTGGACATTTGATCCTTCCGTTATGAAAGACACACACACACACACACACACACAAAGAATTCTCTATTTTATGGGACTGCATTGTAGTTATTGATTATATTTTTAAAAACATTACGTATCTGAGTGTGTATGTTTGTGTGAGCATTCGTAAGAAACTTGGTGGGGGCAGTGTTGTGAATTATTTTAGAGCATTATAGCCTAAATTGTTATCATTAATTACTAGAGCAATGGTGGTCTACACTGTCATCATTTAAAGTGTTATTTTATAGTGTAAAGTTAGGATCACAGTGTTAAAACTCTATAGTTCTGAGTGTATGTGCTCCTTTCTGTATCTAACTGCCCAGGCTCAGCAGTAGCACATGTGTGTGAGTGAGCAAGCACAGTGGGAGGCAGCATCAAAAACACCTGCAAAGGAAAATATAGAAGCAGAGTTTGTGAAAATTTTATTACAAAACATATATCAATATAGTCCATCACAGTAAGAATGTCCTGTTTCTAGCACAGAGCACAAACAACACCAGTTTATTCCACAAAAGTCAGGTTATGGATGAAATGGCATGATCAAGCGGAGTGCATGCAAAGGACACAGAGAGGAGGAGCAGGCAGTCAGGGACTTTCCCAGATCCAGGTGCAGTAGGAAAGAGAGCCAAGAGATGATGTGAAGCCAAGAAACAGAGCTATAAAAGGAGGTCCAAAAGGAGGTGAAAGTCA
>NC_060150.1:55080958-55083825 GCF_021292245.1 Micropterus dolomieu | reverse complement strand
CACTAGGCTAATTTATGCTCCGTAAAATGCCAGAGGCTAAGCTAATAATGTTGTGAATTATTTTAGAGCATTGTTATCATTAATTACAAGAGCAATGGTGGTCTACACTGTCATAATTTAAAGTGTTATTTTATAGTGTAAAGTTAGGATCACAGTGTTAAATCTATAGTTCTGAGTGTGTGTGCTCATTTCTGTTTCTAACTGCCCAGGCTCAGCAGTAGCACGTGTGTGTGTGTGTGTGTGAGTGAGTGAGCAAGCACAGTGGGAGGCATCATCAAAAACACTTGCAAAGGAAAATATAGAAGCAGATTTTGTGAAAATTGTATGACAAAACATACATCAATGTAGTCCATCACAGTAAGAATGTCCTGTTTCTAGCACAGAGCACAAACAACACCAGTTTATTCCACAAAAGTCAGGTTATGGATGAAATGGCATGATGAAACAGAGTGCATGCAAAGGACACAGAGAGGAGGAGCAGGCAGTCAGGGACTTTCCCAGATCCAGGTGCAGTAGGAAAGAGAGCCAAGAGATGATGTGAAGCCAAGAAACAGCTATAAAAGGAGGTCCAAAAGGAGGTGAAAGTCAGTCGTTACATGGTTTTCATGTCGACTCGGGTCTCTGCTCTGGTAACAGAATGGGGCTCTATTTTGCACCGATCTCTGACGCACTCCGGTGGAACTTTTGTATTCTAATTGGTGTCTGTTTTTGTTGAGAATAAAAATGTTGGTAAAAGTTCAAGCTTTCTTATCTGGCCCAAGTCTCGAATTTTTTACACGACAGCAGTTTTTCTGGACCTCAAAAAAGCTTTTGATACAGTTAATCATAATGTTCTTGTTTCCAAACTCTCAAAGTTACATTTTTCTAAAATAAACTTTGGCTTGGTTTCAATCATATCTTGCAAATCATGAACAGTGTCATTATTAACAAAACAAAACATGATCTTTTGTAGTGTTTTGTTAAGTGTAAAACAGGAATCCCACAGGGGTCGGTGTTAGGTCCAATCCTCTTTAGTCTATTTATAAATGACCTCCTGAAAAATTGGATGTCAAGATACATAATCAACATAGAGCAAGTTTCAGAAGGTGAATATCTAGGCTTAATGCTAGACCCTCACTTGAACTTTGATAAACATGTTTAAAAAATTAGGGAGAGCTATGAAAGCAAATTTGTATCTATTCAAATTAATTAGAGATTGCTGAACATTTGATGCAGCCAAAACATTTGTTCATACAATGATTTTCTCACACTTGTTACCTCATGGTCACAGGCAGGTATAGGTGTGATTAAAGCACTGGAAGGATTATACAATCGTGCCCTAAAAATATTAAGAAGCCCATTAGATCACTTCATTGTCACGTCCTAAGAGACCTGAACATGTTGAGCATTTGAAAACACAAACCTCATCATGAAGTGTTTGCATGGACAGACTTCTCAGGCTCTCTGTGAGATGGTACAGCCATTAAAGGCCTTTGGATTGTCAACCAGAAATACATAAACTGCAGGGAATTGAAAAAATATTTCTCTGCACCCCCAAACAGCGCTCCCGTAAAAGGCCTCTTCGTCTGAAAGTCCCGGGCTGAATCTCAGTCCCGGTACATCCCCGCTCACCAATCAGAGTGGGCACAGGATGTATACATTTTACAACAACAAATGAAACTACAGTAAAACGTGTGGGATAATGGTGTCAGCCGAACTGACACAGTTTTGTCCGTCCTCTGCCTGGCGTCAACTCACACTGGAAATGTTTGAGCAGCAGAGCGTTTAGCCTGCCCCACATTGTTGACGTGTTGTTAATTCGTCATTTTGTGTGTTTCTACTACCAAAAACAGCTCTCTGTGAACTGGTTTAGTTCCGTTCTCTGCACGGCTTCACAGTCCACATAGAGCATTTCAGAATAAGAGTGTTTTGCCTGCCACATTTTGCTGACTTGTTCAGTTGTCCTTGATTTTTGTGCTTCTACCATGGTTAAGTAGGCCAGTTATTTTTTTTGTCTGTTGTAACTGTGTATTTTGTTAATATATGATCGGGAGTCTGCACAGGGTTCTTTATTTTGAAAATCGTGCCACATCACAGTTTAGATGTCTGTCTGTCTGATGTTGTAATGCTAGATGACATCATTTATCTATAGACAGGTTTCTGTGCAACGTCATCACAGAGATGCAGCACGCAGCTAGAGGGCAGAAAGCAGCACTCTGTCTTCACGACATTTCAGTCTATGCGGTATAGCAGCAGTGTTGGGCACGTTACTCAGAAGTTTTAATAAGTTTCTTTTTACTTATTACTCCTTTAAAAAGTAATTATACTACTTTAGTCATTACTGGGTTTTAAAAGTAACTAGTTACGTTACTCATTATGTTACTATCACTTTCAAGCCTCCACACCCACCATCTATAGAAGTGGAAAAGGAAAAAAAGGAAAACTTGTTCAGCAGCTCATTTTAGAAATAAATCCACTTTCCTGGAACAATTATTAAGCTAAGGAGTCAACAACCAGACGAACCGAAAACACTGCAGCCTCTAAGAGCAGACGATGCTGTACAGTAGGCTATAGGCTACTGATATATTTAAACATAACAAAAAACAAAGCAAGTCTCTCCCAACATTTTCACTAATAGCATATTTGTAACAGCAGCAACGAATATGGTTTTCCGCCACTGGCTGAGATAAAAAAGAGAAGCAAGTCTCTCCCAACTTTTGAACTAACTTTACTGTTTTACACAGGCATTTATAAGAGAAGTATCCAGTGCTTTTACAAAACAACTAAATGTTGCTTAAAGCCACTCTCTCCTGCCAAGTGGATGCTTCACTGGCAGTAGCAGTGGAGTTTCAAATTCAAATTAGCTTTATTGGCATGAATGTAATAAC
>NC_060150.1:55078180-55080858 GCF_021292245.1 Micropterus dolomieu | reverse complement strand
ACAAGGCTTTTCCCCAATGCCCCCCTCAGACCAAAGCACCATTATCTGTGCCACTATCCATCTCTCATCATTCACTTTGGCCCACTTATTTGCCTATGGACACTCCGATTTGAGAGCAAACATACATTTTTTTAAACAGTGTGCCAGAAAATTGCACAATTTTAATAATTTGTGCAAAACTCTAGCAGAGAGGCACCAACTTCTACAAGCGTACTTGAGTGCAGGAAACTTGTTCCCTCCACTTGTACAAGCAGAAAAGGGGACTGATTTTCATGTTGACGATTACAATGACAGGATCAGGGCATCAGTAGCCAGTTGTCCATTTCAAAGGCACAGATTACAGAAGGGGGATGTACATTTTACTAGAGAACAGTGATGAAGGGCTTCTTATGGGGAAGATTATGCTAGTTATTGTTGTTCATAATTCGGTCTATTTTGTCTAAGAGAAACATACTTTCGGAAAGTTATGTGACACAGGTGTGTACTGTGACCTAGGAGTGGCCCAAGACAATTATGTGTGCATTAAGCAGGAAGATCTACTGGACTACTATCCTCTTTCAGCATACAATGTGTATGATCAGTCCCTTATTGCTCTCCACCATTCTTTTCCAGAGGCAGTATGAGCAGGGAGGAAAGTGAGGATACAGGATACGTGAGGAGAGACGTGAGTAGTAGTGTAGGCTATGTAGTCATAGCAAACAAAGTTTTTTTTTCTTTTTGGTAGCCTTGAATAAAGTTGATTTTGTCTTTAATTTGCTTTGTTGATTGAACAGACTATAGTAGGAAATATGCATGCAGTGTAGTAATGGCAAAAAAGAGAAATTACAGTCTTTCATGATTCACTACTTAATGAGACTAGGTCAAGGAAGCAGTGTGGTCATACTTGCCTGGTCTCCCTGATGACCTTCTTACCACCATGCTGGATGAGCTTTGGGTCGAGTCTATTGAAGATCTGACCTTGGTGGAGGAGAGGGATCTGGTGAAATACCTCAAACCTATCCAAAGTCGGACGTTAATGAAGGGCATCAAGGATGGTAAATTCATCTGTTCACCCATTACACTTTTCACTCTTTCATGTCACTGAACTAGGGCCTTAGAACATTGGCACAACTGGTAAACAATATACTTTGTATGTAGTCCCAAGCTCACACATTGGTTACTTGTCAAATACTATTGGATGAAGTGATTAATCTCAGGTTTTTCACTGCTGTTGTTTTCACATCTGGAAATACATAGAAGTGAATGCAGCTGATGCTTATTATTTTCATGCATTTCCAAACTTAATAACGATAGCAGTGAAAAACAATCAGACCCTGTTATGATGAGTTTGTAATTCCAATAGTGTATTGGCCTGTTATTTTAACTATTGTTTTTTAAGTGGCATTATCAGAGCAATCTTTTAACATGAGTCAATGGACACTTCTGCGTTCTCCCAACCCATTATGTCACATTCGAACAAATGGCACTCGAGTGAATAGATTCGAATTGCTTCATCCAATAGTGCTGACAGGAAACCAATGTGTGAGCTTCCTCCAGGAAGTACTGGAGCAGGACTACAGTTAAGCACACAGTCTATTGACCCATAGCCCTACATCTTGCCCTATCTTAATTAATAAATTGTCTTTGTGCCTTCTAGGACTTGTTACTCTTAATATGGAGTTGGTCTCTGCTCCTGATCCAAGTGCTCCAAGTTCCCCAACTCCATGTTCTCCAAACACAACATTCCAGCCTCCAAAACAGCTGAATCAGGGATGGGATCCCCAGCCCCACCCCCTTCAACTGTTTGTAACTTTCACTGATTCATTCCCTGCACCTATGATGTAAAAAGGGTGCAAAAGTGAAGACTTTGTAAACATGGTTTGTTTAAACAGAGCTAGTATATTCAAGAAAACCATACTAATTCACATGTTTTTATGAAGGTCTTGTTCAGCCTGATGTTTTTTTTTTTTTTTGGTCTTGTTCAGCCTGATTTTTTTTTTAAGCGTGGTTCTTTCCTTTAAGTAATCCTTACATTAGCTGTACGCTTCTGTCCTAAGTGCCACAATGGTGACATGTTTTCTAATTATCCCACCCACATTTTCAGGAGCCATCCAAAATCATTTGGCGACATTGGCAAGCACGGTGATACTGCTGGAGACGGATGTCACTCTCTTCTGCAACAAGTAAAAACGAGAGTGGAGTACAAAAATAGGAATAATACTGTTGCTCAACGCCGCAGAGAAAGAAGAAAGGAATGGAATGGAGAGGCCAGACTGGCAAGAGGTCCTGTTGACCAATACGGGTATGTGGCAATATGTAAAGTCTGTCAATATTTGTTTGAAAGCATTGTGTAGTAGACCTAAATTTATTAGTTATGCATTTTAATAAATTTATGAGAATTGATACCCAATTATGAATTATTATTCATAAAATCAAAATTTCCTCGTCAAGGGCACCACCGGAGTTGTTATAGTCCTAGAGTCTCCGGACCTCTAGGTAGTTTTGAATAATTATACAATTATTACTAGTGATCAGTTAGTTAATAATCGCTCAATTATCTAAAATCAGTCAGTCAGTCTCATATCTAAAGGGTCAATTCTCTTGGCAGGAACTATAAATAGGCAACACACACAGCTCTTGATTATATTACAGTGAATTTATTCTCTAACTAAGGTGATAAAAAGATGGTTGGATACAGG
>NC_060150.1:55073266-55078160 GCF_021292245.1 Micropterus dolomieu | reverse complement strand
CAACATCTTATGAAGGTTACTGTGTTTCTATGTTGACAGTTCAGTCTAAAGTTAAGATTTCTGTTCCTTATTCACATATTCAGATCTCCAGGTGCAGGTGAGCAGATTTCAGGTCTATGAGTCTTCTAACTGGGCAGAGCTGAAGTGTCACAGCAGTTGTCTTCCACCTGGTCATCATTACTACGTCTGGTACAAGAATGGACAGAACATTAGTGGACAAACATCTAATTCTTATTCAGCCTCCTTTGATCCTGCAGACAGTTTTTCCTGTGCTGTAGGAGGATATGAGAAGTCCCGCTCTCCTTCAGTGTGTGAGTTTACATCCAGTCTTCCACTGACATGACACCATCTGGTGGAGCCTTTAACCTATTGTACTGCACATTAACTGCATGTAACTCAGTGGTATTTGATGATTCATTGTAGAACTGGATGAAAACCAAATCATTTCCCCATGAGATTGTAGACATGTTGCATAATTAACTCTTATTTTCTGTCTTCACTGTAAAATAACAATGAAAACGTATTAAAACAGGATTTGTTATTTTGTCTTTAGACTGTTTAAATTCTCTGGATCAGATCAAACTTGTGCATCATCAGAGAAATTCCCTGATTATCTGTTCTTGTATCTTTAATGGACACTTTTTAAAATGTGTTCTTCAGCAAAACACTTCATGGGTCCAGGTTTTAACTTATTCTGATCCATCCACACAAACACATGAGTGAAAAGATGAAGTCAGATATATTTAAGTGATTAGTGTTACAAGATCTGTCCAATCAAGTGTAGTAGACCTAAATTTATTAGTTATGCATTTTAATAAATTTATGAGAATTGATACCCAATTATGAATTATTATTCATAAAATCAAAATTTCCTCGTCAAGGGCACCACCGGAGTTGTTATAGTCCTAGAGTCTCCGGACCTCTAGGTAGTTTTGAATAATTATACAATTATTACTAGTGATCAGTTAGTTAATAATCGCTCAATTATCTAAAATCAGTCAGTCAGTCTCATATCTAAAGGGTCAATTCTCTTGGCAGGAACTATAAATAGGCAACACACACAGCTCTTGATTATATTACAGTGAATTTATTCTCTAACTAAGGTGATAAAAAGATGGTTGGATACAGGGAACATAAACATTTGCTGAACAATGAGTCTGGAGGTTCGATTGTGGGAAGCATTTGACTCATACGGCATAGGAGCTAATTAAAGTAAACTAATGCTATATTTTAGGAGTTAAATGGACATCTGATCACAGATCGTGTGTTAAGTCTTACTGCTTGTCGACAGCCTGCTTTCGGCCTGTTGCACGGGTCCCACTCTAGCTGCCGATCCTGGCTTTTTGCTAGGGATTCTCCGGGGTTTTCCTTTTTGATTGAAACGCCTCCTCCGTCTGGCAATTCGGCTGTTTGCAGGTTTCCTTCGTTGCAGCTGGCGAGACCACGTGGCTTGGTCTGACCTCGGTGAAGTTGGCTCGACGAAAAAGGCTTAAAATGGAACTTGGTCGTTCCTGAATTAGTCCAGTGTAACTTAACGGACTCATAACTTTAACAAACAAAAGAAATAAAGAAAATAAAACAAACTGAAGGCAGATCGATGTCTCGGCACTTCAGGTGTGTAGCTTCAAGCGAACAAAGGCCTGTTTGTTTCGCTGGTCGACTGAGGGCGTTGCCTGGCGCGGCAAGCGCCGCGTCCAGAGAGCAGAACAGAGTGGCAGAGCCAACAGCGAAGGCGAGAGAGCGAGAGAGATGAAGAGCAGGTCGCGTGTCGCTCTTTTGTTGCCTGGGGCGTGGTTCCCCAGGGGGCGTCTCAGGTTTCCCCAAGGGACTGCCTTTCTAAACTTAATGTCTAAAGAAAAGAAATCTATTTGCACGTATTATAATCAAATATTTTCCACAATCGAACCTCAATGGTTGAACGGTTGTACTGTTCTAGGCATTTGGTAACAGGAAACAATTGTCACATTATTGGTCAGGATTTTTATACATTTAACCGCATTTCCGACGAGGGCATGTAATACTTATTTCGTCCACTTGGGGGAGCTCAGGTTACATGAGGAAAGCTTGGATTAAATCAAAGATCGTCTCTCCTTAGGAACCGGGGAATATTGTTGATTCATCCTTAAATTCAAGCTGGCGATTAAGAGTATAGTAAAACATTTCTTTGTCATCATTTCTAAAGGGATTTTGTAAGAAAGTATTATGAACAAGCATTGATTACATTAGATGAAGGAGTGTCTTGCTGAAAATAAAAACATTGCACAAGTAACTTCTTTCAGCACTATTATCAACAACAGATAGCAACAACAGTTAACATAACTACTCAAATAGAGCCAAACGTATTCAGGCAACTAAAGATTTAATTAACTTAATTAAATGCTTTGAGTATTTGGAGACTGCAGTCCTCTGTCATCCAATGTTCAGTGTCTGGACAATGTCACACTTAGGTGAGACAGGGGTTTCCCTTTTTGATGTGGTAATAAAACAAAGAATAAGGTCAGTTGCCACGGAAACGTGTGTGGGGGCCAGTTTTGATAGGCTGTTCAGGGAGATGCCAATGGCTGGCTCGTGTCCCTTTGTCAGTTTAACAGTCAGGCCCCGCGTTATCAGCTTCGGAATCAAAATGGTGCCAGTTTTATGGTCGGGCTAGCACTTAGAGAAAGCAACTTTGACCCCTCCCCATCTTCTCTGGAGAGGAGAAAGGAATTTAGGGTAGCTCCAAATTTATTCAATGTAAAATGCACAAATCCACACCGTTGTTCACTACACAAGTGTTCTTGTGGAAGTGATGATGTCAGAAAATGCCACATGTGGGAAAATCATGTCTGACACACATTTTCATTGTTCAGTGCACTCATTTAGCTTATTTACCCACTAGAGGTCATCAGTAGACATGGTGGTGTCCAAAGACACTGAACCAGGATCATTTGCTTGGTCTCCTGTCTTCAGCACTGCTGGACTGTTGGACATTTTGAGTCTTTATGTCTGTGATGTTTATGTGCTTTAAGTTTTCTGTTGGATTTAAAGGTAAAAACATCCTTCTATTTTGGTATTTCTAACATGTGCCTTATGTAAATCCACACACACACACACACTTTGTTGTGTTGTATTACATTTTATTGTGAAGCACTTTGTGATTTTTATCTGTGAAAGGTGCTATACAAATAAACTTTACTTACTTACTACAACACACACACAGTATACGCCATCTAACGAATGAAAGAAAATGATTAAGCAGATTTCTTACAGGACATAAAGATTACCGGAGGTGATCTTTATGTCCTGTAAGCACAACAATTTGAACCCATGGTGTGCATCCAAGCGATGCATCAAACTGTTTCCTTCTGTTCCTGTTTAGTTTAGCATCACTGACAGACCCTAAACTATGACCACATTTACGATAAGATTTCCTTAGATGGTCTTTGTTGGTTGTTGGATGTTCTGAAGTGCCTCAAAACTAGTTTGTTACACTCTCTTAAATAGATAGACAGAAAGCTCATAGTTTGCAAAAACAACAAAGCAAGTTACTTTTTAGTGTGAACTTAAGTCTACTTGTATATTTGGTTCATTATTCATGTAAATGATGTAAAGAGGAAGGAAGTTGGGTGGATTTTACAGAGTAACGTTGTCTTATCAAGATAACTTCCTTTCATGTTAGGTAGAAGTGTTTTTGATGTGAATGATTTTTAATGTCTCTGAAGTCACACAGCGAGACGCGAGGAGCAGATATGAGGTTAACAGCAGCAGCGAGAGGATTTGTCGTCCTTCTCCTGACTGTACCAGGTGCTGTATATCTACATTTATGTATTTACATTTAGTCAGAGCAACCTGAAGTGAGTATAAGAAAGAACATTTAATTAAATTATTCATTCTGAGATCTCCATATTCCTATATTTGACCTGTTTTATGCAGTGTGATAATTTAAAACACCTTAAAACTCTGACTGCAACATCAAACATTAACTTTTGGACTCAGTGCTTCTACTTGGATGTTAAATGTCTGTATCTGGTTTGGTAGCACACAGAGGTTTGTGGATTTAATTGGATTTTTCACATATAATCTGTGTGTGTGTTGTGTACGGATAAGGCAAATCAATTTTTAGATGCATTGTGATATTCCCTTGAATTACTCAGAATTATTAAATGTGATAAAGGAAAATACACTAAAATACTAATTTATGATGCAATTTATAAAGATTTACTCAGGTGGTCTCCATGTTTACCATTTAAATGTTGACTGTTTACTGGGAGTCTCACTTAAAACACTATTTCTATGTATTTATTCACCTTTGTATTAATTACCTTATTTATTTATTGCCCTTTATAATCTTCAACTTTATTAATTGTTTTTCAAATGTATTTTTTTATATTTTTGTTAATATGTTTATTATTCTTCCTTTGCATTTTCTACCCTCTTTATTATGGTATTTATTTTGTCTCCTCTTTACATTTCACTATGCATTTCTGCCTCATTACACACATTAAATAATTTTGATTTGATAATCTAAAAACGATATAATATTCTTTGTGTGGTTCATCAACGGTGACAAATTATCCAAAAGTCCCGCGACAACTCGGCACAACACCGGTGAAGCTGGGGCTCCATCTTTTCAGCAAGTGTTCCTCTTCTGCCACCACAAACATACAAGCTACGCCTACACATGACGACCCAGGGTTACAATTTTGGATTTATCTACGCACTTAAAACATTTATTGAAAGTGTTTTTCTTTACACATGTTTAGTTAAAGCATCAAACATTGAAATGTATATTGTAATTGGCTGTATATTAACTTATTGTCAGAAAACTGGTGGTTCTATGTAAAATTAAACGTTGACACTAACATATAGACAAAATTGCATGTTTCGCTGCGAAGCTTCGAATCAGGCTCCACCC
>NC_060150.1:55072600-55073166 GCF_021292245.1 Micropterus dolomieu | reverse complement strand
CAGATAAAATAATGTACACAGGAGATATACAGTATCAGTCACATCAATAAACAATTCTACTTACAATGAAGAAGGACGCTGTCTTTAAAGATACCTTTTCTCTGTGGTCAGTGAGCAAAAGACGGATGTCTAAATATTAAATGACAAGATTTCCTTCCTCTTTAGATTATTTATGGCCTAAACATCATGCCAGTTAACACCAACATCACAAAGTAGTGACAATTTGCAAACTAAACTTAAGTGAGAAGAAAATAGTGTTATGGCCTGTTGATATTAAAAATGTTTGTTTCCCACTGACACAAGAAAAGACCATTCAAAAAGAGAAAACACAACAGACAGGCGCGAAAGTTGGTTTCATGCATCACTTGACACGTCTAGTGCATCTTTAGACAGTGAAATTGCCTTTATGCTGAGCACAGTGTTATTCGTGGATCAGAAACTAATCAGAATGTAAATAAAAACTTTTCAGAATTACATTTTGCAGCTCTCTCACTCACAGTCATTCTGACTCTGTGTCACTGTAACACAGAGCACATCTGACAAGATGCTGCTGGAGGTAAGACAGA
>NC_060150.1:55071749-55072546 GCF_021292245.1 Micropterus dolomieu | reverse complement strand
GAGTGAGGAAGCTTTAACGTGCCATATTTAAGCTTTCCCACTAGAGGGCAGAGAAACATCACAGAAACTGAATCAAGACTCAATTTTCAAGAAGATCAAGATAATTTTATCATCCATCATCATTTCATCCTCATAGTGACAAGAACCAAGAATGTCAGAAAGCCAAAGCAAAAGAACACAATTGATTTTATTTTGTCTTGATAGCTGGGAAATAAAATAATATTCTAAAAAATAAATAGAAAAGCTGAAATGCAGAACTTCATCACACCAATGTTTCCAACTACAGAGTTGTCACACTGGACCGTCACTTGTTGTGGAAGCTGGCTGTTACTTTACAAATAATATAACACACACATTAGAGGAAGTTTATAGAAACATTGACAAGCTTCCCGCAATAAAAATATAAATAAATAAAGCTTTGATAGCTGCCAAAATAGATCTCGTTCATGACAGCAAAAGTTAGTCAAATAATCACTTCCTCTTTAGTGGTTTTGCCTACAAAATAAAAGCACGAGAACCTTGTTTACTGCAATTCAGTTTTGGGGCTTTTACTTTGAAAAATTCTGGATATTAAAAGAGTCTGTAGCTGCTTGACTCTCCTCTAAAGCCGTCAGGAAACGTGATTCCCCTCAGTGTCCTCTGACTGGAGATACTGGGGAATTGCAAAAGCTTCTGTGGGTTGATGGATGCGGATCAAATACCAAAACAGAAACGGTGCAGCACATGTCGTGATCGCAGGGACTAACGAGCAGGGCGGGGGCAACACAGGTGACTGGGATCAGGGTTGACGAGGCAGA
>NC_060150.1:55068462-55071649 GCF_021292245.1 Micropterus dolomieu | reverse complement strand
GAGCTCTAAATGTCAATTTAGTCCATTTAAACTCTTTGGGGTCATTCATGGAAGCAGAGCAGGTCGAGGTTCACTAAGTGTGAAGCCTTTCAGAATAAAAGCCCATCATCGATAGTTTGTGCAACACCTTAATTATGAGTCTTTGTTCAGCCAAAATAAGTCAATTATCAAAAGTTTGCTGCTATTGCCATATCTAATATGCTGCTCCCCAATGTGAGCTGTTGACACTTTGTGAACTTAATCTGCGCCTATAATACTAAATAAAGTGAATGTCCAGGGTAAAGCTAAAATGCAAATAGTTTCAATAATAAAATGTGAAAATAAAACGCCAAAGTAAATTTCAATTTGACTTAACAATCAGTGATGGATGGTAAAATGTTTCAGCGTCCTGATTCAGTATCTGTGATGTTTCACTGCCCTCTAGTGGTGAACCTTTGTTGTGGCACATTCAGGCTTCCTCACTCTGAGAGCTCCCTCCACTGTCTGTTTCAAAGAATCACTTCAACCAAATTGCAACAAGACATATTTTCTGTCTTACCTCCAGCAGCATCTTGTCAGATGTGCTCTGTGTTACAGTGACACAGAGTCACAATGACTGTGAGTGAGAGAGCTGCAAAATGTAATTCATTGTTTCTGATCTACTTTTCTTACACTTTTTGCATCCCATACTTCTGCAGTCCATCTCTTTGAACTTATACTGGTATAAAGGTTATTTCACTGTCTAAAGATGCACTGGAAGTGTCAAGTGAGCATCAAACCAACTTAAACACCTTTCTGGTTTTTGCGCTTGTTTTTTTGAATGGTCTTTTCTTAAACAGGTTTAATACCAACAGTAATATTATTTTCTTATTCTCTTATTAAATTTATAGTTGTAAAATGTCAAACTTTATTTTGATATGGGTGTTAATTTGCATTCAGCTCATCATGTATATTAGTAATCTAAAGAGGAAGGAAATCTAGTTGTCTAACAGCCTGACATCCGTCTTTTGCTCACTGACCACAGAGGAAAGGTATCTTTAAAGACAGCGTCCTTCTTCACTGTAAGTAGAATTATTTATTGATGAGACTGATACTGTATATCTCCTGTGTACATTATTTTATCTGCTGACATGTTTTATTGTCTCTGAAGCCACACAGAGAGATGAGAGGAGCAGCTATGAGTTTAACTGCAGCAGCGAGAGGATTTGTCGTCTTCCTTCTCTCTGTGTCAGGTACTGAATATCTAAACTTACATTCATTGCAATAAAAGAGGGAATATGTGAAAATGTGGGTCTTGTAAAAGTAGGCTGAAGGTCACATGTAGAAATAAGTGGCTTAGAGTTGTGTGAAAGGCAAACATAGAAAAGCTAGAAACATTAGTTTTAATTTACAGTTGTGGAAACTCCCCAGATGTTAATATTTTTTAATATAGTTGTTTGTGTACATTTTATTGGATATTAGAAAGTTTGCTGTGGCCAACTTCTTTTGCTTTGTCCTTTGCAAAAAGTAGGCTACCTGTTTGCTAAGTACTTTTACATGCTGTAACTGAGAATATCGTGGTTTTTAATTGTGACTCTTTAAAAACAAATTGTCCTGTTTAATTTGCTCTATCGCTGAGCCTGCAGCTGCTTTTATCACAGTATAGTTTTTGGAGGTATATTGGTCTCACAGTGAAGTCATCACAGACAGACTTCTCTCAAATATTCATACATCTGCACCAAACCCTGCTAGTTCCTTTTGTAATGTCTGACATCAGTGTGATGTTTCCATGTTCAGCGTCAAAAACGGTTTTTAGCTTTTATCTTTTGTTTATATCATAACTGCCATAAACAATCTCTCACACCTCAGTGTTCTGCATTTATTTTTAGCTTTCACACTTGCAACCTGACCACACAATGAACAGAGAGAACTGACCAAGAAAAGCACAGACTCTCCCATAACTGATACAGTATTTCTCCTCTTACTTTGGTTAGTAGTGTTGTAGTCAAGACCAAGAACAAAGTTTATTGAGACAGAGTCAAAATCAAACATTTATTAAACATTTGTATTATTGTTATTGAGGAAAATTACTTTAATTATCATTATTGTTTTATTACACAATACAATTTTTTGTGCAAGCATTAGGTTTTCAGGTTACTCTTGTCTTCCGTATTTGATCCTTCATTTTGATCTGCAACTGTGTATTCAAACTCAAAATTAGCTCTTTTAAAGTAAAGTGCCGTGTGCTTATGGCCATACAGAGAAACCTATTTAATATGTACATTTTCCATAGAAGTGGAGGAGTGTTACTTGGTCTCCACTCCCTGCCGTCACATCTCAAAGCTAACTCTCTCACACAAATGAGGAAGCGGTACCACAGAGTGCAGCTTTAATGTCCGGAGCTGTGTGCAGCTGACAGTAGCTAACGGTGATGTTACTTAACTTACACATTAGCAACATAGCTTTTTGTGGCCTGTCTCATCATTGTTTATCACAAGCAAAACTGTATCTTAGGAACAAGTTGTCACCACATGCCCTGTCCTCAGTCTCAAACTAACTAACTTCATTAGCTACTTCCCTCAACAGATTGCTGTGTGTTTTCTTCTGGACGCTGTTTGACAGATTCATTCTTTATGGTTTATGCAGCTAAATGTTATTACGAAGATTTTGCTGACATATCTTCCTGCTCCCAGAAAGCCACAGCTTCGCCTGTCTCCCCCATTCTCTTTCTTGTGTGAGTGCGTGTGAAGGAGGGCGGGGAGGGGTGACAGCCATTAACAGTAACAACTGCGTTTTTAATTAGCGTTATTGGTTGCATTTGAAGCAATACGTTTTACATCAAAAGTTAGTATATTAACAAATAAATCAGACAACATTCAGGCAATATATTGATATTTCCAAAGTTCAGGTCGAGAACAAGAACAAATGCAGTCAATCCCGAGAGGGGACCGAGACCATCAAAAGGTGGTCTTGAGACCAAGACCGGTCTTGTGTACTACAACACTACTGGTCAGTGTCGGAAAGAATAATACAACAGCCCTATGGATGCATTTTGTTGAGATCCTCAAATCTGAAACATCTGGAAGTACAAATATTTCTGTGTCCCAACAACGAAGAAGTAGCTTGTCGACGCTGCATGAGCTGCTCTCCCTCTCTGTCGCGCTCCTCGACCTCTCGTTTCTACTGCCACCACCTCAACAGAGAGGAGCAGACACACCTACAGGCAGGA
>NC_060150.1:55063682-55068442 GCF_021292245.1 Micropterus dolomieu | reverse complement strand
ATGATACAAAACAACATCATACTGAACTTCTGCTCTATCCCAGAAAAGTGTGTAATATATCATTTTATACATTTTTTTGTTTGGAAGACTTTTTATAAGATGCACTTTTCAGGCAACACCCGGGAGTAACAAATATTTCCTGATAAAATTCCAGTTGAGTAGTTAGATAGATGCATGATTATGAACTGTTATGTCAATAACTGCAGATAATCAGACAGATAATTGAGCTTGTCCAGGTCTCCTTTCCACAAATCATATCAGTAGTTTGATCATCTTTGTCTTATTAACTGAATGTTAAATGAAGTTATTCATTTTGATTGTTATGTCTGATGTGCTCTGTGTTACAGTGGTACAGAGCCAGAACAGCTGGGGAGTGACTTACACCTCTACTGAGATCTGTGCCTTCAAAGGATCAACAGTGGAAATAAACTGCACCTTTAGATATCCATTCCTTATTAATGACGATTATACTACAGTTGAAGAAACATTCTGGTTTAAAGGTGATGAAACTGTGGATCTGAAAACAAAGTCAGAGTATTCAGGTCGTGTCGAGTATACCTGTAATGAAAACTTCTGCACTCTGAGAATCACAGACCTGAGAGAGAGCGACTCAGCTGAGTACAAGTTCAGGTTCATAACAAACCAACCAGATGGGACATATACTGGTTCACCTGGAGTCACTTTGTCTGTCACAGGTAACATTTTCATCTGAATATTTATTAATTTAGTTCCAAGTGTTCAACATCTTATGAAGGTTATTGTGTGTGTGTTGACAGTTGAGTCTAAAATGAAGACATCTGTTCCTCTTTTATTTATAGATCCTTCTAGTTCGGTATTTTCCAATATGTGCCTTAGATGGACCCTCAAACCACACACACACACACACACACACACACACACACACACCTTAAAATGACATGAAGATTACCACTCTCTTTTAAACGTCTTCTTTGCATTAGTAATAAAGTGTCCAACAGGACAACATGTACTTTCTGATACAGGAGGAAATCAAGCTGCACCTCCACTTTGAGTTTGTATGAAATATTGTCCATTTAAAATGCTCCACTGTGAAAATTCAACCTCATACTGAAATTAAATGTTAAATGTGTTCATGTTTTCTCCTCCAGATGCTCCAAAGCTTCCCTCTGTGTCAGTGAGTCCCTCTGCTGAGATAGTGGAGGGCAGTTCAGTGACTCTGACCTGCAGCAGTGATGCTAACCCAGCAGCTAATTATACCTGGTACAAGAAGAATGGAAATCCAAACCTTCATCCTCTAAGTAAAGAACCACAGCTTGTCTTCAGGTCCATCCAGTCCTCTGACTCTGGAGAATATTACTGTGCAGCAGAAAACAAACTGGGGAGGAAGACATCTGAATTTGTCTTTATCAATGTGAAATGTGAGTAAACTGCAGCTAACTTTAGGATCATGCCATTTTTCTATATGGGGGTGCCCAACGTCTGATTTTACATAGAACTAGAACTTTTTCAAAATACATTTAGCTGGAAAGAAAAGTACTTCCTGGATTTTGTTACATGGCATCATTTTTTGTGTTGTAGGAAGGACTACCTTTTTTAACCCCATGCAATTACATTACAGTATCAACATGAGTCATCTGCAGAAAAGTATAAATATATGTATTGTAACCCTAACCCTGGGTCGTCAGTGCGCATGTCTAAGTGTATTGTGTATGTGTGTAGTGGCAGAGGAGGAACACTTGCTGAAGAGACCAGTGGCGTGGGGTGGGGTAAATTTTTGGGGAAGCCAAGTGAGAGGAGATGTCCTTTCTGGAGGGCAATTATCTAATTTATTTTGCTATTACAGTGCAGGGTATAATTTTACACAAAACTGATTCATACTTTAAAGACGCGCACTATCTGTTATCAATACACACGCTGAATGTTGCGTTTACCGAGACGTAAGCGCGCGCTCTCTCTCTCTCTCTCTCTCTCTCTCTCTCTCACACACCCCAAATAGCACACATAGCCCGCTGCTTATGGTGCAGGTTAAGAATAAAAGAAGCATTCACAAGCTCAATCAGAAGACGACTGAAGACATTTGCATAGTAGCAGTGGTGCATGTATCAAATAGGCCTACATACTTCTTAATGCTTGGCCAAATGTTCATAACACAACATCACTCAAGACTAACAACCGAGTACCAGACCAACAGAGTAGAAACAATTATTCAGGCAGCCTAACCTGGTCCAGGGCCCTGTGGCAGGTGCTGTCCAGAGCTCATTATCTATGCGTACACAACCGCAGTAAAAACAATAAGGTTACTTCAGCTGACTATTCATTCAGCAGCTAACTCCAGGCAAGCAAAGCAAAACAAACAATGTAACCACATCAAAAATCACACACACACAGTTGCAGTTCAGTTAAGTTCATGGAGAGAAGGAGGTGTCATTTCACTCACCCTATTTGAAAAGGAAGGGCATTCTCCTGTCTGTCATGGTGGCGAAGTGGTCAATAACCAAGTTATAGAATTTCCCACTGCAACAGAGTCAACTGAAGTTTGGCGCTACCAGCTAGCCACTCTGTACGGATGTAGTTTTCCTCACTAAACGTCCGAAACCCCTTTTTCCTCTCCAGGCCAGCTCCAGTTTTGGCGTTGGTCTTCCATCAGATTTAATCTTAAATTGCTGCGGAAGTGGTAGTTTAATAAAGCTATTTATTATAACTAAACCTCCAAATCTCCACCCTCCATAACTGCACCAGCTAAAGTTGCTAACAGCTCCCGTTATTTCATCTGAATGACGTTGATCGCATGCTGTGATTTGACAGGCGTGAAGTCAGACAGCGGCTGGCTTCCCTTGGCATCATCCTGACTAATCACAGATAGGCAGTGGCATGACAGTGGCCTCGTCTGATTGGTTAATCATTTACTTTTTTTTCACAAAGGGATGCCAACTCTGCCTGGCCTCCCCCGTGTAGTCAGACTGCAGGTCAGTCTACGGTGGTGCAATATAGTGTTTCACCACACATCCAACGCATTTAGAGGGACGCTGTTTCACTTATTGTAAAATACTCAGTGAGAAATGGGGAAGAGATGATAGTAACAGTTCATAAGATTTATCGAAAATAAAAACATTGTGTTTTTATTAAAATGAGAAATAGTCTGATAAAAACAGGGGAAGCCTGGCTTCCCTTGGCCTCTGGGAGAAAACGCCACTGGAAGAGACGGAGCCCCAGCTTCATTGGTGTTGTGCCGAGTTGTCCGCACCTCGCGGGCTTTCGGATAATTTATCACCGTTGATGAACCACACAAAGAATATTACATTGTTTTTAAATAGCCGGCTATTTTAGACCCACGAGGAACCGTGACGTGCATTCAGTTGTCGGCAGCACGGCATGCACGCAAAACTCTGCACAAGACCAGTGAATGACAGGAGAGAGAGAGAGAGAGAGAGAGAGAAAAGGGTCTTCCAAAAGCCTCTGTTTAGCTGGAAATTTACAGTGCAAGTTGAATGAATACCACTCGCAATCGCATGATGATCACACATGATTCGACTATGTAAATCCTTTGTCGGGGACAGCCCTACTCCAGTTGTTCCAAAATATTTCAACATTTTTGGGTGATATAACTCACCTCCGTTTACATAATTCAAGTGGTCCCAACAGCTCTGCCTGCTGCCAGTCATAAAACCTACTCCAGAGTTTTAGATGCCTCATACACATAATTATTACTCATTTCAACACAACACAAAGAAATCTGTCCTCATTTTTGTTCATTTATTTGATCTTCTTCAGATGCTCCAAAGCTTCCCTCTGTGTCAGTGAGTCCCTCTGCTGAGATAGTGGAGGGCAGTTCAGTGACTCTGACCTGCAGCAGTGATGCTAACCCAGCAGCTAATTATACCTGGTACAAGGAGAATGAAGACTCACCAAAAGCATCAGGACAGAACTTCACCATCACTGACTTCAGAGCTGAACACAGTGGGAATTATTACTGTGAAGCCCAGAACAGAAGAGGACGTCATAACTCCACTTTACATCTGACTGTTGTGGCAGGTAATATTTTGCATTTAGCTGCACACACTCTGAAATGTAAAAGTTGTCATTGAGGGCAGGAAATTGTGGACCTCAGCTGGGGATATTAATAAGGGGAAGAAGCACTTTGAGAAGTTTCTTAACCTGACTGTCACGTCCTCTAGATAGGAGGCAGAAAAAAAGGAGTGTATGTTCCAGTTATCTGGGAGTCAGACTTCTCTGTGAGCTGATGTCAAGAAAGAGAACTATAAAGGCCTGTGTACCTAAAACCGATGAGGTTTCAGTAATGTAGGCCTTTGTATGTAGCTGGAGTGAGTGAGCTGTGCTCATTGAGCAGCCAGGGTGAGATTGCTTCACAGTAGCAGATTCACTCTATGAGCTCAACAATGCAGTGTGTCTAAATATAAAGCGACAGCACAGAAAGTTGAGATATTTAAGAGCATCCTGAAAAGTATCAGAGCACAACTGACCAGGAGAATATGTTGGGACAGACCCTCTCTATGAGCTATAGTGAAAGCACGTAAACTAGATTACATTCAGACTCTGACACGGCCAGCTGTGCTGAAGAGTTGTCTCTGTCACTGCTTACTGTTTTTATTTTAAAATCACAATTCTTCCGCTACACAAAACAGTACTAGTATATCACAATGTGATATACACATTGGGAGAAAACCTATAGTGAATGTTCACCTTGTTTATAATAATTTTGTTGTTGTCAGTGATTTAAGTGTGTTAGGAGTGTGGTTTTGTGTTCATGTCTTTCTTGTTTA
>NC_060150.1:55058702-55063662 GCF_021292245.1 Micropterus dolomieu | reverse complement strand
GGGGGGAAGAGAGAGAGAGAGAGAGAGAGAGAGAGAGAGAGAGAGAGAGAGAGAGAGAAAAGGGTCTTCCAAAAGCCTCTGTTTAGCTGGAAATTTACAGTGCAAGTTGAATGAATAGAGACCACTCGCAATCGCCGTGCATAATAACACACATGATTCGACTATCGGCAGGACTTGACGATTCGACTATGTAAATCCTTTGTCAGGGACAGCCCTACTCCAGTTTTTCCAAAATATTTCAACATTTTTGGGTGATATAACCTCCGTTTACTCTAAAACATGTATGAGGGACATTATTCTGGTCTCTTCTTAGATTTCAATGAGCATAATTCAAGTGGTCCCAACACACACCTCCAAAGTTTTAGATCCCTCATACACATAACTATTACTCATTTCAACAGAAATCTGTCCTCATTTTTGTTCATTTATTTGATCTTTTTCAGATGCTCCAAAGCTTCCCTCTGTGTCAGTGAGTCCCTCTGCTGAGATAGTGGAGGGCAGTTCAGTGACTCTGACCTGCAGCAGTGATGCTAACCCAGCAGCTACTTATACCTGGTACAAGGAGAATGAAGACTCACCAAAAGCATCAGGACAGAACTTCACCATCACTGACTTCAGAGCTGAACACAGTGGGAATTATTACTGTGAAGCCCAGAACAGAAGAGGACGTCATAACTCCACCTTACATCTGATTGTTGTGGCAGGTACGTTTTTGCATTTAGCTGCACACACTCTGAAATGTAAAAGTTTTCATTGAAGGCAGGAAATTGTGGACCTCAGCTGGGGATATTAATAAGGGGAAGAAGCACTTTGAGAAGTTTCTTAACCTGACTGACACGTCCTCTAGATAGGAGGCAGAAAAAAGGAGTGTATGTATCATGGTGAATGGTGCTTCTCTATGAGCTATAGTGAAAGCACGTAAACTAGAGCACATTCAGACTCTGACACGGCCAGCTGTGCTGAAGAGTTGTTTCTGTCACTGCTTACTGTGTTTTTATTTTAAAATCACAATTCTTCCGCTACACAAAACAGTACTAGTATATCACAATGTGATATACACATTGGGAGAAAGCCTATAGTGAATGTTCACCTTGTTTATAATAATTTTGTTGTTGTCAGTGATTTAAGTGTGTTAGGAGTGTGGTTTTGTGTTCATGTCTTTCTTGTTTAAGTCTGTTTTTGGTTCTGTGTTTCTGTGTGTAGTCTTGTTTAGTTAGTTCTTAGTCCTGTGCTTTAGTTCATGTTTAGTGTTTTCTTGGTCGGTGTACTTCTGTGTTTTATTATTATGGTCTGTGTCTTGGTCCTTGGTCTTATGCTCCATGTTTTACTTTGGTAAGTCTGTCCTTGTGTGTTCCCGTGAACTTTACTTCCTGTTTTATTTTGTAATCTTAATAATAAAAAATTAATAATGCCTGATGTTCTTGTCTAGCTTGTTCCTGTTGTTAGTTAGTGTATCGTCTTGATGATCAGTCTACCTCTGCCTTTGTTTTTGTACTTTGGTTCATGGATCAGTGTCTGCTTGTGTTATTTTGGTTCATTCTTTATTCTGTTCTGGTTTCATGATCTGTCTCACCTTCCTGTTTCTTTCTTTCTGCCCTGTTAACTGTGTCTGCCTGCCTGTATCTGATTAGTCCTGATCCCCCTCACCTGTGTTGCTCCCGCCCCGCTCGTTAGTCCCTGTGTATATATATGCCTGCAGTCTTTGTCATGTTCTTGCGTCTAATGTTGAGTGGTCCTGTCTGTTGCTTTGTTTCATGGATCCTTTCCTTGCATTTGGATTGTTTTCTCTGCCCTGTTCTGGATTTTACTCTGCCTTTTTGGAGATGCCTTTGTTTGGACCTTTTGGCTTCTGTGCTCATGGTTAAGCCTGTTTAAGCTGCTGAATAAATCTTTTGTTTGAACTGTATCCTCCTTGCTGTGATCTGCGTTTGGGTCCTCACCTCAGTCTGCACTCAGCCTCCCCCCCTTGACAAAGTCCTTTTTAATGTGCATCAGTTACGCTCAATTGAAAGGCATCAGTGACAGCATGGTGGGGCACCAAGGCATTTAGTTTAGCTCTGTGGCATATCTTTCGAGTCCACTTACTGTCCAAACATCATAATCCAGATGAGAAAAGCTCTGACATAATCATACTGTCACTGTGCCATTGCAGCAACAAATACTTGCAAGTGCTTTGGGGAGATTTTATGCTCTAATTTCTTTCTCTCAGACTACGTAGAGTTAAACTGATAAATCATGTGGATCTCTATACTATATATCATTTTGGATAGATATTGCAGCACAAAATATGTTAATTTATAAACTGTTGCCATTACATGTTTTCTCCAATGGACAGTACTGCTAAGTTTATTTTTCAACAAAATGTTATGTCATGTATTTATGCAGAAATTCAAAAATATGTTAGAGGTAACTTTTTAACATTAGCTGATAAACCATAATTGCTGTCGGCCTGAAAAATCTGGATGTAATCTAGAAAACCACCTCTAAAGTTCCAGATGCTCCCTCATAAATATACATCTAATAATAATAATAAGAATAAGAATAATCTTTATTTGTAGAGCACTTTTCAAAAACAAGTTACAAAGTGCTTTAGCAAGTGTAAAGACAAGAATACCCAAGAGACAACAATACAAAAACAATACAAGATAAAAGAATGAAAACATTGAAAAGACTAAAATACACGTTTAAGATAAATATAAAATAAGTAAAATAGAATACAATAAAAGGGATAAAATAAAGTCAAATAAGATCGGGAAAGGCTCTCCTATAAAAGTATGTTTTAAGAAGGGACTTAAAAGAGTTCACTGACTCAGCTGACCTGATTTCCTCGGGCAGGCTGTTCCAGAGCCTCGGGGCCCTGACAGCAAACGCTCTGTCCCCTTTAGTTTTCAGTTGAGGCTCTGGAACAGACAACAGACCTCTGCCTGAGGATCTCAAGGTACGTCCTGGTGTGTATGGGACTAAAAGTTCAGAAATATAATGTAGCATGGCTAAATTAGTTATGAATTTTACCCAATTATGAATTTTAATATTCATAAAATCAAAAATTATTCCTCGCTTCAGGGCACCACCGGAGTTGTTATAATCCTAGAGTCTCTGGACCTCTAGGTAGCTTTTAATAATTATATAATTATTACCATTGATCAGTTAGTTAATAATCACTAAATTATCTTAAATCAATCAGTCAGTCTCATATCTAAAGGGTCAATTCTCTTGGCAGGGACGTGGAAATGGGCAACACACACAGTTTCCTGATTACAGTGAATTTATTAATAACTAAAGTTAACTAAAGCAACACACACAGTTCTTGATTATATAACAGTGACTTTATTCTCAAACTAATGCAATATAAATGGGTGGTTAAATACAGTGAAAATAAACAATGGCTGCACAATGAGAATGGAGGTTCGATTGTGGGAAGCATTTGACTCATACAGCAGAGGAGAACTAATGAAAGTAAGCTATGAGTTTAGGAGTTAAAAGGAAATATTAACATTATGGGACATCTCTGACCACAGAATGTTGTTAAGTCTTACGGCTTGTCGGCCTGCTTTGGCTTGTTTCACGGGTCCCACGCTAGCTGCCCGATCCTGGCTTTTTGCTAGGGATTCTCCGGGGTTTTCCGTGTCTGACTGAAGAAAACGCTGTCCTCCGTCTGGCAATTTGGCTGTTTTCAGGTTTCCTTCATTGCCGCTGGCGAGACCACGTGGCTTGGTCTGACCTCGGTGAAGTTGGCTCGACGAAAAAGCTTAAAAATGGAACTTGGTCGTTCCTGAATTAGTCCAGTGTAACTTAACGGACTGATAACTTTAACAAAACAAAAGAAATAAAGAAAATAAAACAAACTGAGGGGCAGATCGATGACGTGGCACTTCGCGTGTGTAGCTTCAAGCGAACAAAGTCCTGTTGCGCTGGCCGACTCTTAGGCGTTGCCTGGAGAGGCACACTGGACGCGTGCCGAAGCGTCCAGAGAGCAGAGCGGAAGACCAGGGCACGAAGGGAGGAGAAGAGCAGAGAGAGCAGAGAGAGCAGAGAGAGCGACGTCGCGTGTCGCTCTTTTGTTGCCTGGGGCGTGGTTCCCCAGAGTGCGTTTCATGTTTCCCGAGGGACTGCCTTTCTAAACTTTTAATGTCTAAAAGTAAAGAAATCTATTTGCGCGTATTATAATCAAATATTTTCCACAATCAAACCTCAATGGTCAAACGGTTGTACCGTTCTAAGTTAAGCATTTGGTAACAGGAAACAATTGTCACATTATAGGTCAGGATATTTATACATTGACGGCATTTCCAACGATGGTATGTAACTTATTTCGTCCACTTGGGGGAGCTCAGGTTACATGAGGAAAGCTTAGATTAATCCAAGACCATCTCTCCTTAGGAACTGGGGAATTTAGTTATTCAGCCTTAAATTCAAGCTGGCGATTAAGAGTATAGTAAGACATTTCTTTATCATCATTTCTAAAGGAATTTTGTGAGAAAGTATTGTGAACAAGTATTGATTACACATTAGATGAAGGAGTGTCCTTAATCTTTCTAAAAATAAAAACACTGCAAAAGTAACTCATTTAGATTCTTTTCAGCACTAATATCAGCAACAGATAGTAACAACATGTTAACATTGTAGTAGACCTAAATTTATTAGTTATGCATTTTAATAAATTTATGAGAATTGATACCCAATTATGAATTAAAATTCATAATTTCTTCGTTAAGGGCACCACCGGAGTTGTTATAATCCTAGAGTCTCCGGACCTCTAGGTAGTTTTGAATAATTATACAATTATTACTAGTGATCAGTTAGTTAATAATCGCTTAATTATCTAAAATCAGTCAGTCAGTCTCATATCTAAAGGGTCAATTCTCTTGGCAGGAACTATAAATAGGCAACACACACAGCTCTTGATTATATTACAGTGAATTTATTCTCTAACTAAGGTGATAAAAAGATGGTTGGATAC
>NC_060150.1:55044455-55058602 GCF_021292245.1 Micropterus dolomieu | reverse complement strand
CTGGTTAAAAGCCTGGCAGCTGAGTTCTGGACAGTCTGGAGTCGATCAATACATTTTTGGGTTAAACAGGTGAAAAGGCTGTTGCAATAATCCAGGCGTGATGAGATGAAGGCATGTAAAATGGTCTCGGTGTCCTTAAAAGTTAACATAGATCGAATTTTTGCTATATTTCTAAGTTGATAAAAACATGATTGAACAAGCATTGTGCTGTACTGCTCGAAATTTAAATTACTATCAAACCAAACACCAAGGTTCTTTGCCACAGGCTTAATGTGATTTACTAGGGAACCAGCAGATGGCAGTATTTGATTTGCCATCTGCTGGGACCCGATGACCAGGATTTCTGAGTTCAGCTGGAGGAAATTATCTGACATCCATTTTTTAACTTCACAAAGGCAGTTGTTAAGTGAACTCAGCATTCCAGGGTCTGTGGATCTGACGGGCAAGTACACTCACCTAAAGGATTATTAGGAACACCATACTAATACTGTGGGATGCACATCCAGGGCACGAAGCTCCCGTTCCACCACATCCCAAAGATGCTCTTTTGGGTTGATATCTGGTGACTGTGGGGGCCATTTTAGTACAGTGAACTCATTGTCGTGTTCAAGAAACCAATTTGAAAAGATTCGAGCTTTGTGACATGGTGCATTATCTTGCTGGAAGTAGCCATCAGAGGATTGGTACATGGTGGCCATAAAGGGATGGACATGGTCAGAAACAATGCTCAGGTAGGCCGTGGCATTTAAACGATGCCCAATTGGCACTAAGGGGCCTAAAGTGTGCCAAGAAAACATCCCCCACACCATTACACCACCACCACCAGCCTGCACAGTGGTAACAAGGCATGATGGATCCATGTTCTCATTCTGTTTACGCCAAATTCTGACTCTACCATCTGAATGTCTCAACAGAAATCGAGACTCATCAGACCAGGCAACATTATTCCAGTCTTCAACTGTCCAATTTTAGTGAGCTCTTGCAAATTGTAGCCTCTTTTTCCTATTTGTAGTGGAGATGAGTGGTACCCGGTGGGGTCTTCTGCTGTTGTAGCCCATCCGCCTCAAGGTTGTGTGTGTTGTGGCTTCACAAATGCTTTGCTGCATACCTCGGTTGTAACGAGTGGTTATTTCAGTCAAAGTTGCTCTTCTATCAGCTTTCGTCTGAGCACAGCCTCCTTCGGGATCCTACGTCGGGAAGCGGAGGTTTTTGACTGGGATGACGGCCGCCGATCAGGCCCAGCGGCAGACCGGCGGCCCAGTGCAGGAGATGTAGCCGGTGAAGGAGATGCAACAGTGTCGGCAGGCACTGTCCGCCGAAAGAGATCCGTATCAGGGAGACTCGAAGACGCAGGTGCATCCGCTGGATGGACCGGAGTGTCGTCAGACAGGGCTGCATAGCGGTTGGAGAGGCCGATGTGCGGAGGAGAGACAGCCCCATCCGAGCCTCTCTTGCATCCACGGACCACCACTTCAGCCCAGGTTGACTGATGCTTCGGAGTCGAGCAGGAGGAAAGCCTGGGAAGGCTAGAGGGGTCCCATAACACGGTGTCATTGATGTTAGCGGTTGCGCTAAGAGAAACAATCTGTTTGGCTTGTACTGAAGCCACATCCATAAAGCCAGTCAGCGGGGAATCTTTCTCTTTGAGTTCCTCTGAAAGTGGTCGGATGTCTTCCATAAGGTCAGCAATCTTCTTGTTCGCTTTCTTAAGGAGTGAGCAGTCCTCATGGGGCAGTTATCTCGGCTAGCATAGTCACCGGAGCTTTGTTGTGATCAGTAGCGTTGATCGCGTTTTTACGGTCATCTAGCTTAAAATCCATGTCGGATGACTTAAATCCTTAACCCACATAAAACTTAAGTAAAAAACCTTAAGTTTCAAAATGTCTTCAAAATGTCCACCTCCACTCCATTTATTATCCTAAATTAGATGCACCTGTTTGAGGTCGTTAGCTGCATAAAGACACCTGTCCACCCCATACAATCAGTAAGAATCCAACTACTAACATGGCCAAGACCAAAGAGCTGTCCAAAGACACTAGAGACAAAATTGTACACCTCCACAAGGCTGGAAAGGGCTACGGGGAAATTGCCAAGCAGCTTGGTGAAAAAAGGTCCACTGTCGGAGCAATCATTAGAAAATGGAAGAAGCTAAACATGACTGTCAATCTCCCTCGGACTGGGGCTCCATGCAAGATCTCACCTCGTGGGGTCTCAATGATTCTAAGAAAGGTGAGAAATCAGCCCAGAACTACACGGGAGGAGCTGTTCAATGACCTGAAAAGAGCATGGAACCACCGTTTCCAAGGTTACTGTTGGTAATACACTAAGACGTCAGGGTTTGAAATCATGTAGGGCACGGAAGGTTCCCCTGCTTAAACCAGCACATGTCAAGGCCCGTCTTCAGTTTGCCAATGACTATTTGGATGATCCAGAGAAGTCATGGGAGAAAGTCATGTGGTCAGATGAGACCAAAATAGAACTTTTTGGTCATAATTCCACTAACCGTGTTTGGAGGAAGAAGAATGATGAGTACCATCCCAAGAACACCATCCCTACTGTGAAGCATGGGGGTGGTAGCATCATGCTTTGGGGGTGTTTTTCTGCACATGGGACAGGGCGACTGCACTGTATTAAGGAGAGGATGACCAAGGCCATGTATTGCGAGATTTTGGGGAACAACCTCCTTCCCTCAGTTAGAGCATTGAAGATGGGTCGAGGCTGGGTCTTCCAACATGACAATGACCCGAAGCACACAGCCAGGATAACCAAGGAGTGGCTCTGTAAGAAGCATATCAAGGTTCTGGCTTGGCCTAGCCAGTCTCCAGACCTAAACCCAATAGAGAATCTTTGGAGGGAGCTCAAACTCTGTGTTTCTCAGCGACAGCCCACAAACCTGACTGATCTAGAGAAGATCTGTGTGGAGGAGTGGGCCAAAATCCCTCCTGCAGTGTGTGCAAACCTGGTGGAAAAACTACAGGAAACGTTTGACCTCTGTAATTGCAAACAAAGGCTACTGTACCAAATATTAACATTGATTTTCTCAGGTGTTCAAATACTTATTTGCAGCTGTATCATACAAATAAATAGTTTATAAATCATACATTGTGATTTCTGGATTTTGTTTTTTAGATTATGTCTCTCACAGTGGACATGCACCTACGATGACAATTTCAGACCCCTCCATGATTTCTAAGTGGGAGAACTTGCAAAATAGCAGGATGTTCTAATACTTATTTTCCTCACTGTATATATATAAAGATATAGATATATAGATAGATATAGATAGATAGAGATAGATAGATCTATATATATCTATAGATATATATCTATATAGATATATATCTTAACATATGCACAGATAAGTAAAAAAATAATTGTTAAAGTAAATGTCCCTTAGTTCAGTTTTACATTATAGGAGGAAGTGCATCTCTGTCTGAACCTTTACCTTTCAAACAGTGACCATATTTTTTATTTGTCCAACCAAAGTTAAGGTCAAGGGCAGCTGGACTTGGTTGAAGATACTAGAAGACGTTTCATCCCTCATCCAAGAGACTTCTTCAGTTCTGACTGACTGGTAGGGAAACTCAGCTATTTAATCTCTGCGATCATTAGCTAGGATCGTCGATACCACTACACAAACGCATGGCTCAACACAGAAGGTCTAATACTTCTGCATTGAATCGACGGGGTAGCCTCTGCGTAGCCCCCTACCCTACGCTGTAGCCTGACATGCACCTCCTCAAAAATTTAACTACACGTCGCGTCAACGCAGACCATAAGCACTGTGTGGTCGGCTGGGTAGCCTCGCAATGCCTCCGAGCCGACCGGAAGTGCCCCGTGCTTTGTAGTAACTTTTACTAGTGGCCAAAACAGCGGCTGTAACACGGTGGATCGATATATTTGACCGTCACAACCCGAGCGAAATGACTCGTTTCCCTATCAGAATGTGATCCATTCGGTCAATAAGATTTGAAAAGGCTACACCAGCCGCGCGTATACAATTTTACTCCCCTTCACGTTAGCGGAGCGCTAAACCAGACGTTAGCCTGCTCGGCCGGCAAAAGTCAACACTGTGGACGCTGTAGTGCTATTGCTTTTGGGACAGAATGACAGAGAAACCGACGCACAAGTATAAATGCATGGCTACGTGAGCAGCCTACGGAGTAGGTACGCACATAGACTCAACAGTTTATTTCCATCTGAAGGATAAAGGACACTCGTTTGAGGATCACCAGGTGAACATTTTAGGCAGAGAAGATGGAGGGTTTGAAAGAGGTGTCAGGGAAGCCATTTACACCTGGGTTGAGAAGCCGTCATTGAACAGTGGAGGGGGTCTATGCTACCAATTATCCCCCACTTACAATGCTGTCCTTCCATCACTTCCCAGGAAACTGAACAAGCACTTCCTCTTGGCCTCAGTTGAAGATGTCAACGATGGTCATTCAAACTTGGCCACGGGTGGTTCTGACAACCATGACGACTGTCGTTACCACAGCCAGGAGCATTAACGAACCAGCAGTATCGACGATCCTAGCTAACAATCCCACAGAGGTTTCCCTACCAGTCAGTCAAAACTGAAGAAGTCTCTCGGATGAGGGACGAAACGTCTTCTGGTATCTTCAACAAAGTCCAGTTGCCCTTGAATTTAACCTTTGGATAAGTATGACCTGGATGAGAACCTTCACAGACATTTTTTATTTGGTTACCCTGATTTCTTATTTTCGTTTTCTTTCTTTTTTGACTGCCAGTCTGTCTCTGCTTTCTATCTCTGACAGTAGAGAAATAATAATCTCTTTTTAGGGCCAGATAACATTCTAATCTACTTTGGCTTTTAGTTTCTTCTTTCTAATATTCTAAAGAGGTTTATTTACATTGTTATAATTTGGTTTACTCTGATTGGTGTTTGGAAAGCAGTGTTACTCTATGGGTGCAATGGGCCCAAACATGCTGTAACACTCTAATTTACTGTCTGTGTTGTTTTATGTTCTCCATTTTTTAGGAGCAGAGAAATTAACAGTTGCTATAACAATCACTGTTGTTCTCCTGGTTATCATTTCACTCTGTCTCTTCATGTGGATCAGGTGAGCAGCTCTGTTTCACTGAATCATTGAAAGTTAAATCACTGAAGGTCAGTTTGTCCAACCTAAAACGTTCAGTCATTTATTTTCTTATTTATTCTCCTAACCAGGAAAAAGAGGGCTTCCAAGGAATCGTCTGAGCCTGAAGAGAGACCAGACAACAGGGAACAGGTGAGAATAGTCATGGATCTTATTCAAGAACAAAAGTTACTCAATCTTTAAGTGCTTCTGGGAAATTAATCTGACTGAGAAGGACTTCATGTTGCTCTTTTGACGTCCTTCACAGAAATGAATTTCTAAAACGCTCACTGTGATTCTCCTCTTTTCTTGGATGTGACTAAATTCCTAGTAGATCCAGAAGCTGTCCTACTTTTTGTCCTTTCCTTGTAAATTCCTTTACTTAGCTCTTTTGTGTAATGCACGGTGAAGCAGGGTTATTTGTTCCATCATTACCACAGCTGCAGTTGCTTCAGTCTTTTCTGTCCTGGCTACAATCATCTGTAAGAATTCACTATTCAAATGAAAAACCCACTCATGTAAAATATGTCTGTGCAGTTTCTACCTGATCAGGGACAGCCAGAGGAGCAGGATAACCTTCAGTATGCCAGCATTCACTTCACCAACAACCAGGCAGATCCTCTCTACTCCAACATCAGACCAGCTCGCTCCCCCAGACACACGGAGCAACAAGATTTCATGGAGTACGCTGTTGTCACATTTAAGAGTAATACAGCCCCGAGGTGAGCAGCTCTTCTCACATTATCCTCACTACAAGATTAAAATGACATAACTGTGAAATGTGTTGTTTTTGTATTTTCCCTCTTTGTTTTCACATTTGTTGTATCGCTGTTGGGATATGATAGTAATTATTATTTCAAACAATCTTCTTTTTTCTCAGATCCAGAGGTCAGGAAACTGGAGAGGATTCAGCTGCATTGTACTGCAACATCACCCAAACCTATTGAACACAACAGATATTACATTTCTGATATTGCTATGTTTCTTTATGAACTTTGTATGCAGATAACTATTGATTTTCACAATATATTTCTCAGGCCTCCAAGAATGGGGGCGGCTGTGGCTCAGGTGGTAGAGCAGGTTGGCTGTTAATCGCAAGGTTGGCGGTTCAATCCTGGCTCTCCCAGGCTGCATGTTGAAGTGTCCTTGGGCAAGATACTGAGTGTGTATGAATGTGTGTGAATGTTAGTTTCTGTTTGAGCACTTAGGCTCAGTGTATAAATGTGACTGAATGGTGAATGCAGATGTAGTGTAAAAGCGCTTTGAGTGGTCGAAAAGACTAAAAAGCCACTATACAAGTATGGAACATTTGCTAATTAATTATATACCTTAGAGAAACTTACATTTTTCAACATAACATCCACCAGTATAGCAGTAGGGTGTGGTGATGGAGCAGTGGATAAGACACATGCCTTTAGATTCCCACTGCGACACATCCAACAATGTGTCCCTGAGCAAGACACTTAACCCCTAGTTGCTCCAGAGGCGTGTGACCTCTGACATATTTAGCAATTGTAAGTTGCTTTGGATAAAAGCGTCAGCTAAATGAATAAATGTAACCAGTGTTCAGCTTAGTTTTTTACTCTGCATGGGTCAGCTTTAAAGAATGTGTAAAGTGTTTTATGACTTAAAGCATTAACTTGTAAATATAATTTGTTTAATGTGCTTTTTATAGCCTTCTTAAAAGTTCAGTTTTCAGTGACCTTTTATCTCTGCTCTCTAACAGCTCTCCTTCCTCCCAAACCTCCTCGTGGAGACATCAAATTGTACCTGAATTAGTTTTTAGTGCAACAGAGGAAGTGATGCCTCTCAGACTTAGGAGCTACTTTTAGAGCTAAACTTGTTCATGAATTACTTTTAGACCAAAGAGCCTTAAAGTAAGCAAATTCACATTCCTAATTTAAAAAAAAAAGAAGTTTGTATAACTTGGCCATATAAGAGCTACTTTTAGCCAAGATGTTTTGTGACAGTGATCCCACTCTTAGTTTAGGAGTAGTAGTTATAGTGAAATCCAGCATCAGTGTGTAATGAAGGTCTCTGCCAATCACAGTCACTCAAATTAGAACTGCCAAAATAAAAGTAAACGGGTGCATTAATAACAGTAAAAGTAAGGCTTTGAGGCTGCTCCACAGTGTCTGTAAGTAATTGAGGGAGTTTGGCATAAATACCTTCACAATTCTCTTATCTCAACTATTGTAATGTAGCTATTTATTCTATGTTGTTTTTCAATGTCATCCCTCTAATTTCCTTGATTTCTATTTGTAATTATTTCAGTCATAGTTCTTTATCTGTTTTCGTTACAACTAACAGTGTCTGGGCCAAATGTTGTCTGGACAGAAGGTACTTCTGTGACTTAAAGTCTCCATTTAACTTTTCATAACTGAAAATAAGCCTCATTTTTGAAGTATTACTCTGCTTTTTCTTTATGCTTGGTAAAATAATTATTATGAACACTTTTAAAGCTGCTACTTGACTTCAAGTTTTTGATTCTTTGCACTTCATATTTTTAGTTTCACTCCATTTTGGAGTTTGAACTGTATTACTCTATGGCTCTTAAAAGCCTCTCATTAGTATCTGAACTAGTTTAAAGAATTTCCAACCTTTATAACGTTAATTTCAGATGAGTCTTTTCATGCATTTATAATTGTAATTTAAAGAAAAACAAATAGGCCTTTAATGTGTGTCCGAGAACTAGATTTGTAATAATTATTGTAAACTGCAAAACAGTTAGTGACATCCCCCTTTTTAGGGAATCTCTTAAATTACAGGAAACCAGCAGACGGTGACAAAAGCCCAATCCTCCACCACTATGACCACGACAAAGGCCACCCATCTCCAGTTTGGCAGATTTGTTGTTCATTGCTGGTATGAGAACAAGCTTCAAGGGTCTTTTAATGCAGATATCATGTAGTTCACTTCACCTGTTGGCTGGGTTCAACTTCAGAGTGGCAGCAACCTCTGTTACAGCTCCACCGAGGTGACGTCATGTCTCTCCCCAAGTCGGTCACACACTTCTTTAATTGGCATGAGGAACACATTATTGTTTGGCAGGACAGTCTGTGTAGCACAAAGACAAACAGCCAACACCCCCAAGTTGGTTCATAGCTTGGCAAGCGATGCTCTGCAGCATTTCAGTCAGCGTTTCAGGAGAAAAGTGGATCCAAATAATACTACCGACTTAGGTATCCTCAACAATTAAAATACGACCCATGCAGTATTTTCAACATGAAAATCTCAAGCTACACTTTCTGTAACTGACAATGCACACTTCAGCCCTGAGGTTTAGTGTGTAAGCTATTTAAATCTAAATTGCAAGCAAACAATTCTGTCAATTCAGGGTTTTGTGTTTGGTTGGTTAAAGCTGTATTTGAATGTACAAATCTCTCTACAGAGATGACTTTTAGTTAGAGACCAGCCAACCCACTACACAACTTACTTAGGAAATCACACATCTAGATTAGTCACAATCCTATTTAATTACCATAGATTTATACGACAGGAAGTATTTTTAGAACAGATTTGTCAAAATGTGGCCAAGCTCTCCTTTAACCAAGTGTTAAGCAGTCTTTTTCCTTTCTCTCTCTCTTCTTATTGCGCCTGCCCCAGAAACAAGATGTCGACTGCCCCTCCCTAGCAGCTGCACGCTCACGAGGCTCGGCCTTGCCTACAGTCTGTGGTCCTTGCCCTTTAGTATTTAACCGTCTCCTCTCCAGGTCCTGATTTATCTGTTTCTCTGTCTATATGAACCCCTCTTCTCTCTACTTGATAACACATTATTATTACATTATTACAATTATAAAATTATTACAAAGCAAACATTGAAAACAAATTAATTTACACAATTTTAAAACTATTTACTTTAGCAGGTCTAAAGCTACTGTAGTGAAACAACGGTGTGGATTTGTGCATTTTATATTGAAAAAATACTCCAAATTCCTCTTTGCCTCTCCCAGAGAGGCGCAGGGGGTGTTGGAGATCAACTTTCAACGGACTTCTGGGGACACCCCAACGGAAGGGGGGGTGGAAAGTTGCTTTCTTTAAGTGCTATGCCTGGGCAGTTGATCTTAAAACTGTCACCTTTTTGGTCTACGAAGCTGATAACGCGGGGCCTGACTGTTAAACTGACAAAGGGACACGAACCAGCGATTAGCATTTCCCTGAACAGCCTATCAAAACTGGCCTCCCATACATGTAACCGTGGTAACTGTGCTGGGTCTATGTTTCATTATCCCATCAAAGGGATACTCCTTGTCTCACCTAAGTGTGACATAACCCAGGAAGCCAAACTTTAAATAACCAAAGACTGCAGTCTCCAAAGATTCAAAGCATTTAATTAAGTTTAATTAAATCTTTAGTTACTTGATTACGTTTGCCTCTATTTGAGTAGTTATGTTAACATGTTGTTGCTATCTGTTGTTGATATTAGTGCTGAAAAGAATCTAAATAAGTTACTTTTGCAGTGTTTTTATTTTCAGCAAGATTAAGGACACTCCGTCATGTTATATGTAATCAATACTTGTTCACAATACTTTCCCACAAAATTCCTTTAGAAATGATGATAAAGAAATGTCATACTATACTCTTAATCGCCAGCTTGAATTTAAGGATGAATAACTAAATTCCCCGGTTTCTAAGGAGAGATGGTCTTGGATTAATCTAAACTTTCCTCATGTAACCTGAGCTCCCCCAAGTGGACGAAATAAGTATTTACATACCATCGTTGGAAATGCCGTTAAATGTATAAATATCCTGACCAATAATGTGACAATTGTTTCCTGTTACCAAATGCTTAACTTAGAACGGTACAACCGTTTGACCATTGAGGTTCGATTGTGGAAAATATTTGATTATAATACGCGCAAATAGATTTCTTTTCTTTTAGACTTTAAGTTTAAAAAGGCAGTCCCTCGGGAAACTTGAAACGCCCTCTGGGGAACCACGCCCCAGGCAACAAAGGAGCGACATGCAACGTCGTTCACGCTCTTTGGCTCGCTCTGCCCTTTGGATGCTTCGCTTTTTTGTTGAACCAACTTCACCAAGGTCAGACCAAGCCACGTGGTCTCGCCAGCGGCAACGAAGGAAACCTGAAAACAGCCGAATTGCCAGAGGGAGGACGGCGTTTTCTTCAGTCAGACACGGAGAACCCTGGAGAATCCCTAGCAAAAAGCCAGGATCGGGCAGCTAGAGTGGGACCCGTGCAACAGGCCAAAGCAGGCCGTCAACAAGCCGTAAGACCTAACAACATTCTGTGGTCAGAGATTTCCTTTTAACTCCTAAACTCATAACGTTAGCTTACTTTCATTAGTTCTTCTATGTCGTATGAGTCAAATGCTTCCCACAATCGAACTTACATTTCTGATTGTTCAGCAATTGTTTATTTTCCCTGTATTTAACCACCCTTTTATATCGCATTAGTTCGAGAATAAAGTCACTGTAATATAATCAAGAACTGTGTGTGTTGCCTATTTCTACGTCCCTGCCAAGAGAATTGACCCTTTAGATATGAGACTTCTTGATTGATTTAAGATAATTGAGCGATTATTAACTAACTGATCACTGGTAATAATTGTATAATTATTCAAAACTACCTAGAGGTCCGGAGACTCTAGGATTATAACAACTCCAGTGGTGCCCTGAAACAAGAAATATTGTTGATTTTATGAATATTAAAATTCATAAGTGGGTATTAATTCTCATAAATTTATTAAAATTCATAACAAATATAGCCATGTTACACTACGTATAATTTTAATACAGTTATGAATGAATATTTCCGGGAATATTAATTCATACATCGAAACTAGGAGTAACACCTAAAGATTTGCTTGTCCGCACAAGGCTTTAGGTCCCCAGCCCCGGGCTTGCACTCTGAGTTTGTTTGGTGTCGCTATAGCTCAGCGGAACACACTCCAGGCTCTGTCGTTGGAACCGTGACTTTGTTCATTCAAGGCAAGAAATGAACGGGCTTCTGAGTTTCTGGTCCAAAGTTGCTCAGAACGATCGGATGATGTTAAAACAACAAAATCAAATAAAACTCATACATTCGCCGTAGGTTCGCGAGGCCCCGGGAATATAGGCTATTTAATGTTGCTGAGATTAAACAAGTCTGGGGAAAGTTTCATCCCAGGCAGCTCCAAACAAAATCAAAACTCCCGCTAAGAAAATTGGGGATTCAAGAGCAGTAGCTTTCTCAGCTCGTCGACGAAATATCGACATTTGAAAAATACTCAGTTCTAAACATTCAGATAAAGACAAGCAAAACAAGACTAAACACTAGAGGATTAAAGGTTATAATGGTTATATAAAAAACGTAACAAAGCTTAACTACATGTTCTCAGGGTAAACTTGATCGTTACGGGTTTTAACTCAAGAGACAATTTAGATGTAAGCAAAAATATTTAGTTTATACAATTACATGGTGATAGGTACTTGGCGCTCATTGTCGGTGTAAGCCGAGTTTTAAACACTTGTGTGTTACACCTTTCCTGTCCCCTTGGTGGAGCTCGGGTCGCACGAGAAAACAGTAGACATTCAACTGTGAGATTTACCACTTTAACCGGGAAGCTGGTTATACACACCGGCGTGTGGGTGAATGTTTTAGTAGGAAATTGGCTTATCACATTTGCCCATCGGCTACAGAGAGAAGGGAGTGGTGGTTGATGGCTCAGCTGTTCTATGGGAAAAAGAGTCAGGTTGGGGCCGGACGGGTGGTTCTTTTGATGTCCGGAGGTGACCTGCGGAGAGAGAGGGGTCGGACAGCCCCTTTTGCTGTCATACTAAATGTCTCTAGTGACACCTTTACGGCTAGAGAGGTTCACTAAGGCTCTTTGAATACACAATCCTTAAGAGATGCATTGTCTGCTGATCCCTAACAAACACCAGGCGATGTCTCTGTTTTTTTTCATGTAAAAAGGTCAACTCTAGGGGAAGAAAACTTCCCCCCTCTTTTGGCACCATCTGACCTCACCTGCCTTTTTGAGTGAGTCTGGTTGATTCCACAACATTACACTTTCTCTCAAATTTAGCACATTACAACAAATTCTCATTCACTCCTGTAGGCTACTCTAAAAAGCATCTATGCAACCAATGGTCCCAAATGTTTATTTCAGTGGGTACCGTCCTAGGCAAAGATCAAACCCTGAAACCACTAAAGACAAGCACACCACAGTCTTGAGCCAAACTAAACCCTTTTCTGTAAACCCTTATTTATTTATTTTTTTTTACAGTTTAATCTAGCACAAATTAAAAAGTTATTTCTGCTTGCCTGCAGATCTCTTCTAGATTAACAACTTTGAACTATCCGTCCCTAAGGTTCCCACACACACCGAGCACACATCCCAAAACCACACTTCACCAATATTTACATATAAAGAGGACAAACACCAAAAAATAACAAGATAAAACCATTTACACAAAATACTTTTTTCTTATACAGAAAACACTTCATCTTTATGAAACATTAATCACCAAACTTTCTCATCTCCTTTTGTTATTTTCTTCATTTTAAAAACAGCTCCACTGCTATTTTAATTTACGCATTTTGTTGGCAGTCAATTCAAAGAACCCCTCTTTTACCGAGGGATTGAACTTGCAGAGCACTAAACCTATAGGCTGCACTTCCTCCACCGAGGGAAAACTACCCCTTTTCACCGGGGCAAACCTTCTCTTCAACGAGTGAAAACTGTACACCCCACTACCAGGGCAAAGCTGTCAATGCCACAACAATCACACATTAACTCTGTTAACTTTCTCGACTATGGTCACGTATTTACGTCAGTTAACCCGTTAATTTTTCTCATACACACATCAAGCTAATTAATTCTCACAACAGGCACACATTAACTCTAAACCTCCTTCGGGAGCATTTATGCACTTTCAAACTCTTACGCACACACACGCATCCTTCACAGTCTGTTCGTGGCAGAACGCCCCAACTCGACGACTTGCAGGATTCGGCCAGTTGTTAATCAGATCCTGTTCGTGACGCCAAATTATGTGGGGTATTTATGTGATATTATGTGATATAACTTACTGATAAATCAAGTTGTTATATAATTGTGCTTTTTGTACTGGCTGCACGCCTGGAAATTCCTGACTGACCAATTTCCTGGAAATACATGCAACCTGTACTAATAGAAAGCTGGTGTAATGAATTTGATTTATCATCATCTACAGACTGATGACATTAGTTAAATAAGCAAGGATACTGTAAGCATTGTAAGATTTTAGTTCACTGAAGCAGGCGCATGTGCTGTACTGGATTTTCTTTTGGACCTGGAAAAAAGTTGACCACCCAGTTGTCAACTTGTATATAATTCACACCCTGAACTCACCTGATTCAGACGATCCATTCAAAACAGGGTAACTTTAAGTTCCAGGCAGACATCAATCAAGTGTCTCAGGGGACCAGCTTGCGATCCGAGGGCCTCGCTTGCCAGGATCTCCAGTTCTCCAACGACATTTCGCCGACTCCCTGCAGCTCTCAGGCCTCTTCCCCTCAGTCATTGAGGTCAGGAAATCAAGGACGTCGCGGGAGTCGTCACCTACCCTCTACCTACCCTCTCTTCCTCCGGTACAAACACCGGGTAGATTATATTTTAAACTCTAAAACACTGTTGGGATGTGATGGTAATTATATTATTTCAAACAATATCTTCTTTTTTTTCAGAACCAGAGGTCAGGAACCTGGAGAGGATTCAGCTGCATTGTACAGCACAGTCAACAAAACCTAACGACTAAAACAGATATTGCATTTATGATAATTCTGTTTCTTTTTTTAGTTCTTTCTTTTAGTTAATATTTTTCTTTGGATATGCCTCTCCAAGACTTTACAAATGAATTATATGCCCTAGAGAAACTTACTTTGTTTTTAGAATATGTAAAGTATTTGACTGCATTCACCTGTAAATATAATTTGTCTGACTTTTTGTAACATTTAGTCTTTTCATGTAACTTTTTTTTTTGAAAAATAGGTCTTATACTATCAATAAGACTGCATCATGTTACTTTTTTCCACACTGATGCAGCACAACAATTTGAACCCATGGTGTG
>NC_060150.1:55040374-55044355 GCF_021292245.1 Micropterus dolomieu | reverse complement strand
TCTAAATATTAAATGACAAGATTTCCTTCCTCTTTAGATTATTTATGGCCTAAACATCATGAGCAGGATGCCAGTTAACACCAACATCACAAAGTAGTGACAATTTGCAAACTAAACTTAAGTGAGAAGAAAATAGTGTTATGGCCTGTTGATATTAAAAATGGTTGTTTCCCACTGACACAAGAAAAGACCATTCAAAAAGAGAAAACACGACAGACAGACGTGAAAGTTGGTTTCATGCATCACTTGACACGTCTAGTGCATCTTTAGACAGTGAAATAACCTTTATACCAGTATGTGTTCAAAGAGATGGACTGCAGCAGTATGGGATATAAAAAGTCACGTGCTGAGCTCAGTGTTTATTCAGTATTGAGAAACATGTAAGAAAAGTAGATCAGAAACTAATCAGAATGTAAATAAAACCTTTTCAGAATTACATTTTGCAGCTCTCTCACTCACAGTCATTCTGACTCTGTCACTGTAACACAGAGCACATCTGACAAGATGCTGCTGGAGGTAAGACAGAAAATATGTCTTGTTGTAATTTGGGTGAAGTGACTCTTTGATACAGACAGTGGAGGGAGCTCTCAGAGTGAGGAAGCTTTAACGTGCCATATTTAAGCTTTCCCACTAGAGGGCAGAGAAACATCACAGAAACTGAATCAAGACTCAATTTTCAAGAAGATCATCCATCATCATTTCATCCTCATAGTGACAAGAACCAAGAATGTCAGAAAGCCAAAGCAAAAGAACACAATTGATTTTATTTTGTCTTGATAGCTGGGAAATAAAATAATATTCTAAAAAATAAATAGAAAAGCTGAAATGCAGAACTTCATCACACCAATGTTTCCAACTACAGAGTTGTCACACTGGACCGTCACTTGTTGTGGAAGCTGGCTGTTACTTTACAAATAATATAACACACACATTAGATGAAGTTTATAGAAACATTGACAAGCTTCCCGCCATCAATATCTGGTCCGCTGCCAGATTCTGGTGTTTTGATGGTGGCAATAAATAAATAAATAAATAAAGCTTTGATAGCTGCCAAAATAGATCTCGTTCATGACAGCAACAGTTAGTCAAATAATCACTTCCTCTTTAGTGGTTTCGCCTACAAAATAAAAGCACGAGAACCTTGTTTACTGCAATTCAGTTTTGGGGCTTTTACTTTGAAATTCTGGATATTAAGAGAGTCTGTAGCTGCTTGACTCTCCTCTAAAGCCGTCAGGAAACGTGATTCCCCTCAGTGTCCTCTGACTGGAGATACTGGGGAATTGCAAAAGCTTCTGTGGGTTGATGGATGCGGATCAAACACCAAAACAGAAACGGTGCAGCACATGTCGTGATCGCAGGGACTAACGAGCAGGGCGGGGGCAACACAGGTGACTGGGATCAGGGTTGACGAGGCAGAGAGACAGAAGGGGAAAACAGAGAGACTGGATGGCAGGCAGATTACTGGAGGAAACACAGAGGCAGGCAGACAGAGTAATAACTGGGGGAACAGACGGAACACTTGTACTGGCAGACATGGGGCAAAATAAATAACCAAACAGACAGAACACATGTAACAAAATACCAGACAAGAATCTAACTGAGACATTAACAGAAACCTACATACCACACAAACACCGACCAACTATAACACAGGGATCACAGACAAAACCTAAACGAGAACCCAGAACTAGAACACAGAGTACCGAGCAGACTAAACCAAAATGATGCAGAGAAAGAACTAGAAGCAAATGCTACAACATGAACTAAGGCACAGGACTAGGAACAAAGACATGGAACAAAAACCTAGACTCCCCAACAAGACACACAGACAGGAGTGAAACCCAAAAACCAGACACAGAGAAAACAAAATCAAAACACAGAGAAGACATGGCCAAAATAATATAATCCAGACAAGCCCATGACAGGATCGTGACAAGTTCAGTCTGTTTCCCACACATACGCTTTACTTCAGCGGCCGCCCAAGTATATCAATGACACATTGTAGCATTTTTCAAAGAAACTCTAGTTTAATAGTGTCACATGGGTTTCATCTTTAACCCTTTATTATACCCTATTATACCTGTCAAGCTGAACCGGAAACTCAAAAAAACAGAAAATAGCACAACATTTGAAGTAAAGAACATACAGAGACCAATGAGTACATTTTCCCATCAAATGTGGCCCAAGGAATTCAGTTAAATGGTTATGGTTAGGATTCAAACACATCTTGACTAAACTTTAGACTGAAATCAACAAAAAACCCAGAAAAAGTTTAAAATCTGGTCTTTTAAAGTATTGTCAAGGATACGCCGAGTGTAAGACAGGTTTTGGTAATGGTATTGGTAAATGTTCTGTATTTGTATAGCTCATTGCTAGTTTTTGGCACCACTCAAAGCGCTTTACACTATGTAGTGATCAGCCAGTGTTTTAATTATTTTATGCCAAGAAGAGATTCCAAAAATCTTTTCTTGTCTCTCCCTTTGGAAAGGGGGGGATGGTGGTTGAGAAATTTCCCCCTCAAAGACAGCCTGACCTAGTGAAAGTTTTGCTTATCCCTAAGTGCTGTTTTGGCCAGTTGCCACCTTTGGTGAAGCCGAGATAAGACTCGGTGCCTGACTGTTAAAATGACAATATTAACACTGACCAGAAACTAACTTTCTCCTGATCAGCCTATCAGAACTCTTTTGGGAGGAGGACAGGAAACCCTAAACTACCCCTCCACACACGTAACCATGGCAACTGACCTTCGCCTTTGTTTAATTACCTCACATCAAAGGATATTCACATCTTCACACCCAGATGTGTATTGGTGAGAAACTCCAGACGCCGGAGAAAGGACACTGCCCACATTCCTTTATGGGTACTCTCCTTATAACTAGCATTACCTTATGTAATTAAATAATCTTTGGTAAGTTACTTAGCAGGTCTCTCCACGCAGTTAGAGTAGTTATATTACTGTGTTGTTGCTATTGAAAAGAAGAATCCAGATAAGTTAATTTTGCAGTGTTTTTCATTTTCAGCAATGATCCATGACGTTCTTTTAAGTGATGTTGTAACTAATTCTTTATTTCCAGCTCCTTCTGTCTTCTTATACTTAGAAATGATATATAACCAAAATGTTATCCTCTGTTAAATCATACATTTCCCCAGCTCCTGAGCAAATGATTGTTTAAAGAAATAATCAGTTATCCCAGTCTCCTCTCAGGGACCAGTTTCCCCCAAGAGGACAAACTAAGTATTACATGCCATCGTTCTGAAAGGCCGTTTCTGCTGTATAATTGTTAGTGTATTTAACCATTAAGGTTTGATTGTGGGAAGATATTTTATTAAAATACGCGCAAATAGACTTAAAATAGACATTACAGTTAAAGGACCGGAAGGGTTGGACGGTGGAACCGGATGTTACGCAGCAGACGATTGTTTTTGGACACCGATTGAAAGTAAAACAGCGGGGAAGCGATGAATGGTTAAAATGTTTAAACAAAATTTGACAGTTGATCCTGGGAGAAAGGATCGGTTGGCAGCTGGAGGTCGGAATAGGGTACTAAAAAGAATGGAGAAGCTGAAGAAAACAGCGGGCATGCACAACTATGTTGAGAATGGGCCAGAGTGGGGAGATTCTGACATAGCCGATAGTGATGGAAGCATGGAGATAAGTCAAGATGGTGGGAAAATGAGGGACAAAAGAGAAAATACTTTTGCTGGGTCCAGTACAAAGAGGATCAGGAGTAATGAAGAGTAGAAAGGTCAAGAAGGGCTGGAGTTTAAAATCATACTGAGATTTGGTGAGGAGAGGGGAATTTCGTCAATGAGTCCGGTGAAATTGACAACTGTCTTGAGAAACCAGGTCGGGGACATTGTAGTAGCCAAGGTGTTGAGAGATGGCGATTTAATGATCGGTTGTAAAAACGAAGAACAGAGAGAGCGGGCTGGAGGGATTAAAGAAACTGGGAGGTTCAAAGTAATAACATTAAGTATAAG
>NC_060150.1:55038177-55040274 GCF_021292245.1 Micropterus dolomieu | reverse complement strand
ATTACCTCACATCAAAGGATATTCACATCTTCACACCCAGATGTGTATTGGTGAGAAACTCCAGACGCCGGAGAAAGGACACTGCCCACATTCCTTTATGGGGGACAAAGGAATACTGTCTCCTTATAACTAGCATTACCTTATGTAATTAAATAATCTTTGGTAAGTTACTTAGCAGGTCTCTCCACACAGTTAGAGTAGTTATATTACTGTGTTGTTGCTATTGAAAAGAAGAATCCAGATAAGTTAATTTTGCAGTGTTTTTCATTTTCAGCAATGATCCATGACGTTCTTTTAAGTGATGTTGTAACTAATTCTTTATTTCCAGCTCCTTCTGTCTTCTTATACTTAGAAATGATATATAACCAAAATGTTATCCTCTGTTAAATAATACATTTCCCCAGCCTGAGCAAATGATTGTTTAAAGAAATAATCAGTTATCCCAGTCTCCTCTCAGGGACCAGTGTCCCCCAAGAGGACAAACTAAGTATTACATGCCATCGTTCTGAAAGGCCGTTTCTGCTGTATAATTGTTAGTGTATTTAACCATTAAGGTTTGATTGTGGGAAGATATTTTATTAAAATACGCGCAAATAGACTTAAAATAGACATTACAGTTAAAGGACCGGAAGGGTTGGACGGTGGAACCGGATGTTACGCAGCAGACGATTGTTTTTGGACACCGATTGAAAGTAAACAGCGGGGAAGCGATGAATGGTTAAAATGTTTAAACAAAATTTGACAGATGATCCTGGGAGAAAGGATCGGTTGGCAGCTGGAGGTCGGAATAGGGTACTAAAAAGAATGGAGAAGCTGAAGAAAACAGCGGGCATGCACAACTATGTTGAGAATGGGCCAGAGTGGGGAGATTAAGACAGCCGATAATGATGGAAGCATGGAGATAAGTCAAGATGGTGGGAAAATGAGGGACAAAAGAGAAAATACTTTTGCTGGGACCAGTACAAAGAGGATCAGGAGTAATGAAGAGTAGAAAGGTCAAGAAGGGCTGGAGTTTAAAATCATACTGAGATTTGGTGAGGAGAGGGGAATTTCGTCAATGAGTCCGGTGAAATTGACAACTGTCTTGAGAAACCAGGTCGGGGACATTGTAGTAGCCAAGGTGTTGAGAGATGGCAATTTAATGATCGGTTGTAAAAACAAAACAGAGAGAGCGGGCTGGAGGGATTAAAGAAATTGGGAGGTTCAAAGTAATAATATTAAGTACAAGCCAAATTGAAAGAGGAAGTAAGTGGAGTAAGGGAGTGATTTGGGGGGTGCCAGTCGGAGTTACAATGGAGGAAATCAAATCAAATCTAAAAGGAGGAAGTCTAAAAGGCTAAAAGGTTGCAGGTAACTCGGGAGGGAGTGAGGAAGGATAGTGAGCCTGTGGTACTGGAGTTTGGTGATGAAAGAAACAGAGGTGAAAGACAACCCATTACAGAACCAGATCAGGCAAAGGAGGGAATATTAATGGTGGATGTAAAGAAGCTAGTCACTTTCATAGCAGGGGTGATAAATGCTACAATGGAGGTTAAATCTAAAACAGAGAGAATACAGATAATCGTAAAGGCAGCAGCTCATCACCTAGACATCAGCGAGTTAACATGGGAGGAGGTGAGGAATGAGCTTAGCAGTCAAACAAGCCAGGAGCAAGCACGGGCTGGATAATATTAATAATGGTCCTCTTGCTACTATGGAATGCTAGAAGTTTATTGGCTAATGGACAGGAATTTAAAACGTATATTGATGATCTCCCCAATAAACCAGATATCATTTGTGTACAGGAAACATGGTTGAGACCAAATTTAGATTTTAGGAGAGTAGGATATGCCTCTGTTAGGTGTGATGGGGGGATGGAGTAGGGGGAGGATGTGCAAAATTTATTGGGAATGATATTTAATTTAGAGAAATGAGTGTAGGGGGAAAAGAACAAGAATATGTTACTGTAGAGATATGGACAAGTGAGGGAGAGTTGTAGGAAATTAGAGTTGGGGTGGCGAACACAAATGGTGGGGCTGGATGGTAGTAGGGTGGTCGTATGTGGGGACTTTAATGCACATGGCACGTTATGGGGAGTTAATAGAAGAACTGCTAGAA
>NC_060150.1:55036075-55038077 GCF_021292245.1 Micropterus dolomieu | reverse complement strand
TGCTGTATGCAAATTGTAGGCCCATACAGGTTTCTAACGACCCGGTGATGCTGCCCTGCTTTATCCTAACTGCATTTGCTTTCTACTGTATTTTTTTTCCCTTTAAAGATGTCTCCTAGCATTGATACATTGTTCTTCACCATGTATCAAAAGGAGGGATGGGGAATTGTAAATATTATGGTGCGCACCAAGGGTTTTGGGTTTCAAATTTAATAATTTTTTTTTTGAGTGGTGTGTTGAAAATGTTGAAACTAATCGACTAACAAAACTAATGAACTAATGCCCCACAACATCCAGACAGGCAGCGAAAGCAGTGAGACCATCACCAGACAGTTAATACGGCAGGTGATACGGCCAACTTCAACTGCCGCCAGGGTAGTTGAGAGGGACACATGGGTCCATGCATCACAGTGCGAAGTGTTTCCCCAGCGAGGATGCCCTCCAACAACACAGACAATGGCTGCAGTGCTCACCACTGTCCTGGTCAGCACAGCTAGGGTACTCCAACACCAGCTCAACAAGATGGCAGACGTTTTTCTACAAGGAGCTCTCAACAAACAGACTCCACTAGTACTCATATAACCACAACACTGACACAGATAATTGATTCATTTGCACTCACCAGTCGAACTGATGTCATTTACACTGATTTTCACATTCACACTGTTTCACACAAGGAAGGAAAATAACTGTCATAACCAGTGAAGATGCAAGAAGAGGATGCAGAGGGGAGACGTAACATTGGCATGTTACCAACGCAGGAGGAAGAGGACAGAAGAAGAGGGATTCAGAAAAACCACAAATAAACCATGCAACCAAGAGAACACCACCTTACACATTGCACATCCACTCAAGCCCCCTCCCAATCAATAGAGGAGGTTAGAACTGATTTGGCCACGCTGTGAACATGAATTAGGATTATACACAGCAGATCCAGAAATGTTGACTCTGGTAGTTTAAGAAAACTCAATCATTCTCTATTTATATTTTATTTTTTGTTTGTTTTCTTTTTCCTTCCACATTTACCTCATTTGTTTTGAATCACAGTTTCACCAGCAAGACAAAAATGGAATTCAAGGGAGGGAATAAATTTAGGCACCTAGAGTTTTGTGGGATAAAGGGAACAATATCAACTTTAGCCGTAATCATTTCTCTAGTTATAACAATAATCCTATAGTCTCATCTCCAGAAAATAGGTCAACCACAGAACCCATTCAGCCCATTAATACTGCACACATGATAAACTTTATCCCACCAAACAGTACAAATTTCACAAAAGATTTAGAAGACCCAGGAAGATTGCTCAACCCATGGAAGACGAAGAGTCAGATAGTGAGGTCAGAGAAGAGGAAGATGATTTCTTTGCTTGAATCATGATTTGATTTTACAACTTCTGACATTTCAATGACATAATTGTAGATATGCTAAGTCTAATAGTGATTTCACACCAATAAATGGTGTGAAAGGAGGGATTGTTGAGTTTTAAAAAGTTACAACATACTTAATGTACTCCAGTGTTTCAGTGCTTTCTTCAAATGTAAACCTGCTGGGTTTTAGGCCAGACAATTGCATTAGAATGTTGATTAAACCATTGTTTGTATCCTCTTTGTAATGTAAAGAAAACTGACACCTCTTTGTTTAGTGCCAGAAGGACAGATTTTCGACTGTTTCATTGACACTTAAGACAGGGTGTCAACCATTTTGTAGACAAGCCCTGTTGTTCTCCATGATTAGTTTAGAGCAAAAGACTGTTTATTCCTGTAGATTGAAGGGGGTTTCACGTCTGGGAATTGGCGCTCTTTTGTTCGACCAAAAGTACCATAGAGCAGTAAGGTACACCCTTCCTAATTGGGTGACGAAGAAGTAACCAAATGACCAATGGCTTTGGTCCTGAGCCATTTGAAGGAAAAGACCCGCCCACATACCTGGAGGATATTAACAATTAGTTTTGTGAGAATCAGGACTGTAAGCTGTAAATCTGAAAAGAGGAACAACTTTCCAG
>NC_060150.1:55035704-55036055 GCF_021292245.1 Micropterus dolomieu | reverse complement strand
TGATGGAAGCATGGAGATAAGTCAAGATGGTGGGAAAATGAGGGACAAAAGAGAAAATACTTTTGCTGGGTCCAGTACAAAGAGGATCAGGAGTAATGAAGAGTAGAAAGGTCAAGAAGGGCTGGAGTTTAAAATCATACTGAGATTTGTTGAGGAGAGGGGAATTGACAACTGTCTTGAGAAACCAGGTCGGGGACATTGTAGTAGCCAAGGTGTTGAGAGATGGCAATTTAATGATCGGTTGTAAAAACACAGAACAGAGAGAGCGGGCTGGAGGGATTAAAGAAACTGGGAGGTTCAAAGTAATAACATTAAGTACAAGCCAATTTGAAAGAGGAAGTAAGTGGAGTA
>NC_060150.1:55031526-55035684 GCF_021292245.1 Micropterus dolomieu | reverse complement strand
TCAGAATGTTGATTAAACCATTGTTTGTATCCTCTTTGTAATGTAAAGAAAACTGACACCTCTTTGTTTAGTGCCAGAAGGACAGATTTTCGACTGTTTCATTGACACTTAAGACAGGGTGTCAACCATTTTGTAGACAAGCCCTGTTGTTCTCCATGATTAGTTTAGAGCAAAAGACTGTTTATTCCTGTAGATTGAAGGGGGTTTCACGTCTGGGAATTGGCGCTCTTTTGTTCGACCAAAAGTAACATAGAGCAGTAACGTACACCCTTCCTAATTGGGTGACGAAGAAGTAACCAAATGACCAATGGCTATGGTCCTGAGCCATTTGAAGGAAAAGACCCGCCCATATACCTGGAGGATATTAACAATTAGTTTTGTGAGAATCAGGACTGTAAGCTGTAAATCTGAAAAGAGGAACAATTTTCCAGTCCACTGCAGTGTTATTTGTTTGTTCTGTAATGCCATCTCTTTATTCACTAATTTTTGTAATTAAATCTTTTTGTTAATTTTCATTGGACTGAGCCTCTCCTTTCTCAAAATCTGAAAAAACGCAACAGTTACAATGGAGGAAATCAAATCAAATCTAAAAGGAGGAAGTCTAAAAGGCTAAAAGGTTGCAGGTAACTCGGGAGGGAGTGAGGAAGGATAGTGAGCATGTGGTACTGGAGTTTGGTGATGAAAGAAACAGAGGTGAAAGACAACCCATTACAGAACCAGATCAGGCAAAGGAGGGAATATTAATGGTGGATGTAAAGAAGCTAGTCACTTTCATAGCAGGGGTGATAAATGCTACAATGGAGGTTAAATCTAAAACAGAGAGAATACAGATAATCGTAAAGGCAACAGCTCATCACCTAGACATCAGCGAGTTAACATGGGAGGAGGTGAGGAATGAGCTTAGCAGTCAAGCAAGCCAGGAGCAAGCACGGGTTGGATAATATTAATAATGGTCCTCTTGCTACTATGGAATGCTAGAAGTTTATTGGCTAATGGACAGGAATTTAAAACGTATATTGATGAGCTCCCCAATAAACCAGATGTCATTTGTGTACAGGAAACATGGTTGAGACCAAATTTAGATTTTAGGAGAGTAGGATATGCCTCTGTTAGGTGTGATGGGGGGGGATGGAGTAGGGGGAGGATGTGCAACATTTATTGGGAATGATATTTCATTTAGAGAAATGAGTGTAGGGGGAAAAGAACAAGAATATGTTACTGTAGAGATATGGACAAGTGAGGGAGAGTTGTAGGAAATTAGAGTTGGGGTGGCTAACACAAATGGTGGGGCTGGATGGTAGTAGGGTGGTCGTATGTGGGGACTTTAATGCACATGGCACGTTATGGGGAATAATAGAAGAACTGCTAGAAGAGAGGAACATGGTTTGCTTAAATGATGGGAGAGGGACTAGAGGAGATGTGCACACAGGGAACACGTCGGTATTAGATTTAACTTTAGTTTCTGGGAATTTAGCGGGAATGTGTGAGTGGGATTGATCAGAAGAAACATCAGTAGGTGGAGATCATTTTCCAGTATGGTGTAGTGTTTTATTACAAAAAAATAAGAAGCAAGGGGAATTAGTGGGGAAGTGGGTATTTAGCAGTGCAAAATGGGAAAGGTTTAAATATATATGTGAGATAGAAATGGATAAAATTGACCTAAATGAGGAAAAGAATCAAAGAATCAATTTCTAAAAGTAAAGGGAAAATGAAGAGAAAGGCAGTTCCCTGGTGGGAAAGTAGTGAAAGAAAGGAATAAAGCACTCAGATTATTAAGAAGAACCCATAATTTTCATGATTTAATTAAATATAAAGAAACACAAGCAGAGGTTAGGAAAATTATACGAAAAGCAAAAAAACAAAGCTGGCAGGCCTTTTGTGGTAAAATTGGTAGAGCAACACCTGTCGGAGATGTGTGGAACATGATTAAGAACATGCGAGGAATCAGAAGGGAATGGCAGCATCCAGTAGTGAAGATGGGGGAGGAAGCAGCAGTGTCTGACAAAGAGAAGGCAGAGATGATAGCGAAGGCGCTTACTCTTATCCATAGTTCCGATAACTTGACGGAGGAGGGTAAGAGAGGAAGGGCAATGACAAGATCAGCGCATGGCGACTTACTTGAAAGAAGGGTTGATACTAACAGTACAATGGATGCTCCAATTACTATGGAGGAAATGAGGAGGGCAATAGCAAGATCTGGACTAACATCTCCGGGGAAGGATGATATTTGCTGTGTAATGTTCGAACATTTAGGTGTTTTAGCATCTACTAAATTGCTAGGTTTTTATAATAAAATATGGGAATTGGGGAAATTGCCAGCTGGGTGGAAAGAATCAATAATTATTCCTATCAGGAAACCAGGGAAGGATTCGTCAAGTCCAATGAACTATAGGCCAATAGCATTTACGTCACATATAGGAAAGATAATGAAAAGAATCATTACAGAAAGATTATCATTTTACATGGAAAGCAGAGGAATTTTATCACCTCATTAGAGTGGATTTCGGCGGGGTAGAGGAACTATGGATCCTGTTATGTGCTTAGAAACAGAGATAAGGGAAGCGCAAGTTAATAAAGAATATGTAATGGCAGTGTTCTTTGATGTAGAGAAGGCATTTGATTTGGTTTAGGAGGGATTATTGATAAAATTAAAAATGATCGAATAACAGGTAGGACATATAACTGGATTAAAGAATTCTTATTTCAGAGAAGTATGCAAGTCAGAATTGGGACAGCTGTATCAGGAAGGTATATGGTAGAGAATGGTACTCCTCAGGGCAGTGTCATTAGCCCTTTACTCTTTTCCATTATTATTATTCAGGGTGATATTGCAGAGTCACTGTTACCTGACGACTGAGCCTTGTGGAAAAGGGGAAAGAACATTAACCATATTAAGGGTAAAATACAAGAGGCAGTTAATGTGGTGGAAAGATGGTCACTTGCATGGGGATTCAAGTTTGCAATTGGGAAAACTAAGACAGTAGTCTTCACTAAAAAGAGAGGGGTCGATGCTCAGTTAAAGATGTATGGGCAAAAGATAGAGCAAGTAAAAGTCTTTAGATTTTTGGGTATGTGGTTTCATGATAAGTTAACATGGAATGAACATATCAGTAAGATAAACACAAAGTGTAAAAAGATACTGAATGTGATGAGATGCTTAACAGGGTCAGAGTAAGGGCAGTAAGCAAGTAGGGCTGCTATTAAAAATGTGTATATAGTGCTGATTAGATCAGTATTGTGGGTGTATCGCTTATGGATCAGCAGCAAAAACTTCATTAAAGAAGTTGGTGCAAGCTCAAGCCTTGAGACTCTGTTGTGGGGCTGTAAAAACAACTCCTGTGTCTGCTCTTCAGGTTGAGGTGGGGAAATGCCGCTGCATTTTAGATGTAAACAGTTAATGATGCACTACTGGGTAAATCTGCAAGGGCAGTCTGACGATCGACATCCTACAACAAAGATACTTCTCCCATGTTGGGAGAGTGAAAGGGCCAAACGAGGGTGTTTTGCATGGAAATGTGAGGAAATAGCTGGAGACATGACATTAAGTCAAGGAAGATTTATCCCTACAGTGCCATTATCCGTAACACCACCCTGGATGTTTCCTTCAGTGTCAGTTGACTTACATTTTTTGGGAAGAATGCAGGGTCAAAAAGGTTGTGCAAATATTGCAGTATTGGTTGAAGATAGGTTACAAACACTATATCAAACATTTGTCCAAGTATATACAGGCAGAACCGGTTTTGCTTTCAGTATTCCTGCCTTACATGTTTCTGGTAAAAGAAGGACATCAGATCATTTATCCGTATATACAGTCGAGATGTTGGCAATTGTAACATCATTACAGCGGATAGAAGAATTACAAATTAAGAAAGTTATTCTTTGTACAGACTCCTGCTCTGCATTAATGTCACTGCAGTCATTTACATCTCACAGCAGGCAAAACATGGTTAATGAGATCTATGAAACGTACAGAATTAAAAATATGAACATGCTGATAACATTTATGTGGACCCCAGCTCACAGAGGGATTAAGGGAAATGAAGGTGTGGATGCATTAGCAGAACAGGCTCTGAAACATGAGGAGATCTTGTGCGTACCACTCAGTAAATCTGATGCCAAAGGAATAATCAAAAGAAACATCATTAAGGAGTGGCAGAA
>NC_060150.1:55027133-55031426 GCF_021292245.1 Micropterus dolomieu | reverse complement strand
CTGCCTTACATGTTTCTGGTAAAAGAAGGACATCAGATCATTTATCCGTATATACAGTCGAGATGTTGGCAATTGTAACAGCATTACAGCGGATAGAAAAATTACAAATTAAGAAAGTTATTCTTTGTACAGACTCCTGCTCTGCATTAATGTCACTGCAGTCATTTACATCTCACAGCAGGCAAGACATGGTTAATGAGATCTATGAAACGTTGTACAGAATTAAAAATATGAACATGCTGATAACATTTATGTGGACCCCAGCTCACAGAGGGATTAAGGGAAATGAAGGTGTGGATGCATTAGCAGAACAGGCTCTGAAACATGAGGAGATCTTGTGCGTACCACTCAGTAAATCTGATGCCAAAGGAATAATCAAAAGAAACATCATTAAGGAGTGGCAGAACAGCTGGGATACAGGAAATACAGGGCGAGATCTCTATATACTACAGCAGGATGTGGGCACAGGAAGGACAGCTAGAAGAATGAATAAAGAGGAGAATATCTTGACAAGGCTGAGGGTAGGGCATACTAGACTTAATAAAACACTGCACTTAATAAACAAGCACCCTTCAGGATTGTGTGAACACTGTCAAATAGAGGAATCAGTAGAACATGTAATTCTTCACTGTCAAAAATTCTCTCGGGAACGAGAAACATTAAGGAGGGAAATCAGAAAGCTTGGAAAGGAAGAATTGAGTCTAAAAAATGTATTTGACATTGAGGTATGGAAACTATTTCATTATTTGAAAGAAACTGGATTGATCAATAGAGTTTAGTGAACAGTGAAATAACTCAGTAATTAATCTTTTCTTTCTTTATGTTTTTGTTTTGCTTTGTTGTGTTTTGTTTTGTTTTATTTATTTATTTATCAAGGGATAGAAACTCTGGTCCACACTCCAACATAGTAGGTGGCGGTAATGCACCTTAACACTGGGTGCCACCCGCCATAAAACGTAACAAAGAAGATGACGGAAGCCCTCCCCCTCCAGGGAAACATGCCCCAACAAACAAAAGCAGGGACACGCGCTCGCTCTCTCTCTCTTCCTTGTACTTCTGCTCTCCAGCAGCTCTCTGCACGCGCTCAGCACGCGCTCAGCCTGCTCCGTCTCCCAGCAACGCCCAAAGAAGTCCGGCCCGGCTTGCCGCAAAGATTCCTTTGTTCTTTTCAAGCCACACACGTGAAGAGCCGCTTTTCCCTCGTTTCCAGCAACTTAGGCTACTTGCTTCATATTTTCTTTTGTTTTGTTTGTTAAAAGTTATCAGACCGTTAAGTCACACAATCAAAGCGACAACCCGAGCCGAGGTTAAAAGCCTACCACTGCAAGTTTTCTTCAATACACCCACCAAGACGGATCTCCAGAGCATTTCCCTGGCAGAAAAAGCGACCGGCCGACAAAGTTATCAGCCCTGTTAAAATGACAGTTAATGTGAATTACAGATCAGCAAGCTAGGACGTTAGCTCAACCGTCTAGTCCAAATATGGTCACGTCCAGTGACGCTGGTTGCAAAAACTCAACGTGGCGGCGGCTTATCGGCAGTCCAAACCATCACCATGACAACGTCCATTTCTTATCTACAGTCTATGGTTCCACTGCAGCTGACCGGTCCGCCAGCGCGGTCGCCACGTTGGATGTTGGATTTATATTCATGTGTGGGAGCATCTGGAACTTTAGGAGTTTTCGGGATTACTGAAGGTTTGAACATCTGTGCAGATCTGGGAGATCAATTGTAAATGAAACTTTTCATCATCTACTGTAGCTGCTCAGTGAACTACAGCAGCAGACTGTGAATGTGAAACAGGCAGAGCTGAAGAAAGTGCATGATCAGCAAAACATTTGACTGGATAATTAAGCTTTAAAAAGTTGTCGATAATTGCATGATGCTTTTTAAATTAGCTGTGCTTTACCCACATTTTACACATTTACTCTCTAGAGGCAGAGGACTGGATGGACCCGAAGACAAGCTGTAGTTCATTAATGAGATTGGAGGTTTCCATTCCACTTGTACCAGGTATAATTAGCTGCATCACTGCTGCAGGTCAGAGTCACTAAACTGTTCTTCACTAACTCACCAGAGGGACTCACTGACAAAGCGGAAACCCTTGGGGCATCGGGAGGAGAAAACATTAACAAATTTAACATTTAATTTCAAGATGAGGTTCACAGTAGAACACATTTTAATGGAGGTAACCCTACTCTGATCACTACTGAAACCTGCGGCCGAGATGCTGCTGGCATCAGATATAACCTAGCATCACTGAGAATTCTTACTAGCAGTGGAGATGATGGTGATGGTGTTAGCAAGCAATATTCCATTTTATTAATTAATTATTATTATTATTTTTATTAATTAATGTTTTTTCCCTTGTTCTGTTTGGCTCCCCTTTGTACCCCCAATAGCCATGCTACCTCTCTCCATCTCCCATCCAGCAGTTGTCCTCCCGTTTGGACAGTACATGACATGTACACTGACATGTACACGTGCACACACAAGATCAAGTAATTTTGTTGTTATATGTATTAATGTTTATTTTAATTTCTCTGTTTTTGTGATTTTGTCAATATGTCAATGTTGTCTTTTGTCTCGCAATAAAAAAAATAAAAAAAGAAACTACATGGGTTCCTGTTACCATGGATACAAGTTGGACACTTTGATACTGAAGCAGTGGACTAAAGACACAAAAATGCAGACAGGCAAAGCAAAACGCTGCATCTTCACACACACTATATTCCAGCCACACATACTGATCTAACCAGCTTCTGTTGAAACTTCTCTGTTGTGCTTCAAACAGGCATGATGGGTATTTTTGAAGAATTGGCCACCTTGGGCCATCCTGGGGATTCCTGCTGATATCATCTACTGCACTAGCGTTAGCATCCTCAGCAGCAGCGGCGGATTGATCTCCTGCTTCAGCCACATTCTTTGTATCATGTTGGTGTTCAGATTCACCTTCGATCTCTGCACTAAAAAATGATCCATTTTCTTACTCCAAAATCTAATCGCTCTCTATCTCTGTTTTTTTCACAGGATGCGAAAATAGGGTCAAAGGTTCAATGGGTTCTGCTCTCATTAGTTGAAACTGACCACTTCTCTTTTTAACGTACATTAAAATAATTTGGTAGGTTTCTTAATGAATTTTAATGAATGTTTTATTTTCTTAAAGAATTAAAGTATTCACACAATGAAAATTTTAAATGATAATTGAACAACGGATTTGTTGGGGTTGCTATGGCTATTCCAGGGGTAGCCATAGCACCGCCTAGCAACCCCCTGGCTGAAAAATGCTATCAAGGTCTCTGGCATTAGCATCCACCAAATAAATAAATTATAAAGATAAAATTGTCAGACCATCCTCCACTTTGAGGGACAGGGAAACCAGAAAGACAAGAAGGTTAGTTTGTTATGGCGATAGGTACACGCCGCTGCCTCACACACACAAGACACACAGAGCAGTCAGCTCAGGTAATATCTGTGGCGGTGTTTGAACCAAACTCAGCAGTGGAAGAGGCCCAGTCCCTCCTGAGTGACAGCCGGTTATCTTACCAGCAGCAGACGCAAGAGGCATCACTGGCTTTTATTTTCATTGGCCAGCTTTTGGATTGAAACGAGAAAAGGATGTTTTTGTTGAGACAAGGACTCATTCATTGTTTAACTGTGTGTTAGGTTTCCTGTCATCTGGTACCAGTAACGTTACCTTCTGGCTGAAAAATCTGGCTGTTAGTGAATGTTAGGTTAGGTGAAATAAATGTCATAACAAATGGCGTAAGGTAGGAACAACGGGCCCCAGTGCAGGCTGTTATGATGGGCCCTTGGGCCACACCGTTACGAAGCACACGTGCACACACACTGTTGTCTAGAAGAACCCTTTTTTGGCAAATTTATTTGCCTTGTTTCCTTGTTTTGCACGGTTTAACAACTGATAAGATTAGATGCAGTAAATACCTAATTTAAAACTCCTTAAATCGATTTATTTCCATATTAACATATTAAATTCAACAGTTGTCTTTGTGTGCATCTCTCTGCACACTATACCTTAAAATGTACATTATTTACATCACAACTGAATGTTATTCCTTCATTTAGGCATTCATTTCTAAAGTGACAGATACAATTTCCTTGTCACAGTGGCAAGCAGTTAAGAAAGTAAATTTTCTGAGTAATAATAATAATAATAATAATAATAATAATAATAATTATTAATTATAATAATAATAATTATTATTATTAAAGGTTCAGTGTGTAATATTTCTGAGGATCTATTGACAGAAATGCAATATAAGATCCATAACT
>NC_060150.1:55025510-55027113 GCF_021292245.1 Micropterus dolomieu | reverse complement strand
TCGATTTATTTCCATATTAACATATTAAATTCAACAGTTGTCTTTGTGTGCATCTCTCTGCACACTATACCTTAAAATGTACATTATTTACATCACAACTGAATGTTATTCCTTCATTTAGGCATTCATTTCTAAAGTGACAGATACAATTTCCTTGTCACAGTGGCAAGCAGTTAAGAAAGTAAATTTTCTGAGTAATAATAATAATAATAATAATAATAATAATAATAATAATTATTATTATTATTATTATTATTATTATTATTATTATTAATTATAATAATAATAATTATTATTATTAAAGGTTCAGTGTGTAATATTTCTGAGGATCTATTGACAGAAATGCAATATAAGATCCATAACTATGTTTTCAGTGGTGTATAAAGACCTTACATAATGAACCATTATGTTTTTATTACCTTAGAATGAGCCTTTTTTATGTACATAACCGGGAACCCCCTTCTATGGCGCTTGGCGTATTTTGTCGTCATGTTTCTACCGTAGCCCACAAGGAACAAACAGCACGTTTTGTCATCACGGTGTTCTTCTTCTGCTTGTATAATTCTGGTAGTGTAGATGCCCGTCACTACATTGAATATGTACAAAGAAGAAGAAGAGGAAATATTAATAACAACAATATGCAGTCTTTGAGTAGTCCGGTTTATTATAAGTAAGAGGAGAAGTGACATTTGGACAAATGAACAGCACACGTGTTATTTAGCACGAGAGCCAACAGACTGTGAATCTTAATACCATGAAGCCAGACGGAGACAAACAGCTGACAGCAGAAAACAGGGATGTTGTGGATTTTCCCAGATGGAAGGCTATAATGTGGGACAGATGTTTTCAAAGAGGTGCTGAAGCTGTCTGTTTTGTTTGTCAGACTTTAGTGATGCAAATGAAAACTGTTGATAGCTTTAGCTAGAAGCTGGCCATAATCACCGAGAGATGTGGCGTGTTTCTCCTGTCAGTGGTGTGAAATATGTAGTTGGATTAATTTCATGTAGCCTACTTATTCTCCAGCCTGTGGGTTGGCTTTGCCAGTTACATTAGCAAGACAATCAGCTGATCAGTAACGTTAATTGGCAATAAAACCGTAAGGTTAGCTTAGAGCATGGAAGCATCAGCCAGCTAAACTTTTACTGCCCTGGTAGAAAAATCATGTAAGGTTAGTTGGATTGGTTTATTCTCCAGTGCTGGCTTTGGCTTGTGGTGTAAAATATGTAGTTGGATTAATTTCATGTAGTTACTCTCTCCAGCGCTCTGTTTTGGCTCAGCTGATCTCTAATTGGCAATAAAATGGCAGCTTACAGCTGGAGGCTCAGATCAGACAGCTAAACCTTTACTGTGCTGGTAGAAAAAAAATGTTGTCAGATTAATTTCATGTACACTGAAAAAAGTCTAACATTGCTGTTGTTCATTGAATGTGTATTTTCTCTTTTTTTTTCAACAACCGAGAACATTTAATTTTAATTAATAGTAACTGTTCTTTCTCAAACTGGACGTCACCATCAGAAGAGAATGAATCCTCTAATCTCTGATGATCTACTTGGGCAAACCTGTCCAAACACCTTATCAAAGAATACCAGGAGATTCAGGAAAA
>NC_060150.1:55017035-55025410 GCF_021292245.1 Micropterus dolomieu | reverse complement strand
TGAAATAACTCAGTAATTAATCTTTTCTGTCTTTATGTTTTTGTTTTGCTTTGTTGTGTTTTGTTTTGTTTATTTATTTATCAAGGGATAGAAACTCTGGTCCACACTCCAACATAGTAGGTGGCGGTAATGCACCTTAACACTGGGTGCCACCCGCCATAAAACGTAACAAAGAAGATGACGGAAGCCCTCCCCCTCCAGGGAAACATGCCCCAACAAACAAAAGCAGGGACACGCGCTCGCTCTCTCTCTTCCTTGTACTTCTGCTCTCCAGCAGCTCTCTGCACGCGCTCAGCCTGCTCCGTCTCCCAGCAACGCCCAAAGAAGTCCGGCCCGGCTTGCCGCAAAGATTCCTTTGTTCTTTTCAAGCCACACACGTGAAGAGCCGCTTTTCCCTCGTTTCCAGCAACTTAGGCTACTTGCTTTATATTTTCTTTTGTTTTGTTTGTTAAAAGTTATCAGACCATTAAGTCACACAATTTTAATTCAAGAACGACCAAGTTCTTTTAAGCTTTATTGTACTGGAGTGAACTTATACTGCTCCCACCGAAGTTCGGACCCAGCCACGTGCTTCCGGTGCGCGAGCAGTAACAAAGGACAATCAAAGCGACAACCCGAGCCGAGGTTAAAAGCCTACCACTGCAAGTTTTCTTCAATACACCGACCAAGACGGATCTCCAGAGCATTTCCCTGGCAGAGAAAGCGACCGGCCGACAAAGTTATCAGCCCTGTTAAAATGACAGTTAATGTGAATTACACATCAGCAAGCTAGGACGTTAGCTCAACCGTCTAGTCCAAATATGGTCACGTCCAGTGACGCTGGTTGCAAAAACTCAAGGTGGCGGCGGCTTATCGGCCAACTGGATGCTTCAAAACGGCAGTCCACAAACCATCACCATGACAACGTCCATTTCTTATCTACAGTCTATGGTTCCACTGCAGCTGACCGGTCCGCCAGCGCGGTCGCCACGTTGGATGTTGGATTTATATTCATGTGTGGGAGCATCTGGAACTTTAGAGGAGTTTTCGGGATTACTGAAGGTTTGAACATCTGTGCAGATCTGGGAGATCAATTGTAAATGAAACTACTTTTCATCATCTACTGTAGCTGCTCAGTGAACTACAGCAGCAGACTGTGAATGTGAAACAGGCAGAGCTGAAGAAAGAGCATGATCAGCAAAACATTTGACTGGATAATTAAGCTTTAAAAAGTTGTCGATAATTGCATGATGCTTTTTAAATTAGCTGTGCTTTACCCACATTTTACACATTTACTCTCTAGAGGCAGAGGACTGGATGGACCCGAAGACAAGCTGTAGTTCATTAATGAGATTGGAGGTTTCCATTCCACTTGTACCAGGTATAATTAGCTGCATCACTGCTGCAGGTCAGAGTCACTAAACTGTTCTTCACTAACTCACCAGAGGGACTCACTGACAAAGCGGAAACCCTTGGGGCATCTGGAGGAGAAAACATTAACAAATTTAACATTTAATTTCAAGATGAGGTTCACAGTAGAACACATTTTAATGGAGGTAACCCTACTCTGATCAGAAACCTGCGGCAGAGATGCTGCTGGCATCAGATATAACCTAGCATCACTGAGAATTCTTACTAGCAGTGGAGATGATGGTGTTAGCAAGCAATATTCCATTTTATTAATTCATTATTATTATTATTATTATTAATTAATGTTTTTTCCCTTGTTCTGTTTGGCTCCCCTTTGTACCCCCAATAGCCATGCTACCTCTCTCCATCTCCCATCCAGCAGTTGTCCTCCCGTTTGGACAGTACATGACATGTACACTGACATGTACACACACAAGATCAAGTAATTTTGTTGTTATATGTATTAATGTTTATTTTAATTTCTCTGTTTTTGTGATTTTGTCTCGTTTCTATCAATATGTCAATATGTGTGTGTCTACTGATGACCTCTAGTGGGTAAATAAGCTTAATGAGTGCATTAAACAATGAAAATGTGTGTCAGACATGATTTTCCCACATGTGAAATTTTCATCACGTCCACAAGGAAACTTGATTGGACAGATCTTGTAACACTTATCACTTCTTTTCACTCATGTGTTTGTGTGGATGGATCAGAATAAGTTAAAACCTGGACCCATGAAGTGTTTTGCTGAAGAACACATTTACCAAGAAAAATGTCCATTAAAGATACAAGAACAGATAATCAGGGAATTTCTCTGATGATACACACGTTTTATCTGATCCAGAGAATTCAAACAGTCTAAAGACAAGATAATATCGACATAATTGACTCGAAACTTTGGCAGGATCTTCTACAGACGTTGCTGATCAAAAGTAATCAAAATAATTTTGATTCGTTTTTTTTTCCAGAAATGTTTACTTTTGTGTCTTTACGTACAATTTTACATGTAGGCTTGTATATCAAAATTGAAAAAAACCTGGAGCGTCTGTTCACATGCTCGGTTCGAGCTTCACTTTGTAGTCCTGGGAAAAGTTTACACCTCGTAATTCGTTGCCTGGATTCATAAAAAAATTCTGTTTGTACGATCTAGGGTCACTACTCAGTTCATGCGTAAAACTTGGTATTGATTGCTTAAAGTGGGTGTGGCTTATTACAACATATGTACATTTGGACATGGATATTTCTCTTTCCAAACTTCCAAAAATCTAGGAAAATCCCCCATACGTCCCAGAGAGCTGAAACATTTTCCTTACATCCACTGACATGTGACAAATGTTTGCCTCACTGCAACATATGGTCAATTCAGAAGTCAGTCAGTCTATATTTCTATATTTCTTCAGTCAGTGCTTTAACCAGACACTGACAAAAGATCTGGAGGTGGTTAAAAAATGCAGACAGGCAAAGCAAAACGCTGCATCTTCACACACACTATATTCCAGCCACACATACTGATCTAACCAGCTTCTGTTGAAACTTCTCTGTTGTGCTTCAAACAGGCATGATGGGTATTTTTGAAGAATTGGCCACCTTGGGCCATCCTGGGGATTCCTGCTGATATCATCTACTGCACTAGCGTTAGCATCCTCAGCAGCAGCGGCGGATTGATCTCCTGCTTCAGCCACATTCTTTGTATTATGTTGGTGTTCAGATTCACCTTCACTCTCTGCAGTAAAAAAGGTTCAATGGGTTCTGCTCTCATTAGTTGAAACTGACCACTTCTCTTTTTAACGTACATTAAAATAATTTGGTAGGTTTCTTAATGAATTTTAATGAATGTTTTATTTTCTTAAAGAATTACAGTATTCACACAATAACATTATTTAATGATAATTGAACAACGGATTTGTTGGGGTTGCTATGGCTATTCCAGGGGTAGCCATAGCAACCCCCTGGCGCCGCCCAGCTGAAAAATGCTATCAAGGTCTCTGGCATTAGCATCCACCAAATAAATAAATTATAAAGATAAAATTGTCAGACCATCCTCCACTTTGAGGGACAGGGAAAACAGAAAGACAAGAAGGTTAGTTTGTTATGGCGATAGGTACACGCCGCTGCCTCATACACACAAGACACACAGAGCAGTCAGCTCAGGTAATATCTGTGGCGGTGTTTGAACCAAACTCAGCAGTGGAAGAGGCCCAGTCCCTCCTGAGTGACAGCCGGTTATCTTACCAGCAGCAGACGCAAGAGGCATCACTGGCTTTTATTTTCATTGGCCAGCTTTTGGATTGAAACGAGAAAAGGATGTTTTTGTTGAGACAAGGACTCATTCATTGTTTAACTGTGTGTTAGGTTTCCTGTCATCTGGTACCAGTAACGTTACCTTCTGGCTGAAAAATCTGGCTGTTAGTGAATGTTAGGTTAGGTGAAATAAATGTCATAACAAATGGCGTAAGGTAGGAACAACGGGCCCCAGTGCAGGCTGTTATGATGGGCCCTTGGGCCACAACGAAGCACAGGTGCACACACACTGCTGTCTAGAAGAACCCTATTTTGGCAAATTTATTTGCCTTGTTTCCTTGTTTTGCACAGTTTAACAACTGATAAGATTAGATGCAGTAAATACCTAATTTTAAACTCCTTAAATCGATTTATTTCCATATTAACATATTAAATTCAACAGTTGTCTTTGTGTGCATCTCTCTGCACACTATACCTTAAAATGTACATTATTTACATCACAATTTGCCTAAATGAACTGAATGTTATTCCTTCATTTAGGCTATCTTGGTGCATTCATTTCTAAAGTGACAGATACAATTTCCTTGTCACAGTGGCAAGCAGTTAAGAAAGTAAATTTTCTGAGTAATAATAATAATAATAATAATAATTATTATTATTATTAAAGGTTCAGTGTGTAATATTTCTGAGGATCTATTGACAGAAATGCAATATAAGATCCATAACTATGTTTTCAGTGGTGTATAAAGACCTTACATAATGAACCATTATGTTTTTATTACCTTAGAATGAGCCTTTTTTATGTACATAACCGGGAACCCCCTTCTATGGAGCTTGGCGTATTTTGTCGTCATGTTTCTACCGTAGCCCACAAGGAACAAACAGCACGTTTTGTCATCACGGCGTTCTTCTTCTGCTTGTATAATTCTGGTAGTGTAGATGCCCGTCACTACATTGAATATGTACAAAGAAGAAGAGGAAATATTAATAACAACAATATGCAGTCTTTGAGTAGTCCGGTTTATTATAAGTAAGAGGAGAAGTGACATTTGGACAAATGAACAGCACACGTGTTATTTAGCACGAGAGCCAACAGACTGTGAATCTTAATACCATGAAGCCAGACGGAGTCGGGACAGATACAAACAGCTGACAGCAGAAAACAGGGATGTTGTGGATTTTCCCAGATGGAAGGCTATAATGTGGGACAGATGTTTTCAAAGAGGTGCTGAAGCTGTCTGTTTACAGGTAATTAAGTTTGTCAGACTTTAGTGATGCAAATGAAAACTGTTGATAGCTTTAGCTAGAAGCTGGCCATAATCACCGAGAGATGTGGCGTGTTTCTCCTGTCAGTGGTGTGAAATATGTAGTTGGATTAATTTCATGTAGCCTACTTATTCTCCAGCCTGTGGGTTGGCTTTGCCAGTTACATTAGCAAGACAATCAGCTGATCAGTAACCTTAATTGGCAATAAAACTGTAAGGTTAGCTTAGAGCACGGAAGCATCAGCCAGCTAAACTTTTACTGCCCTGGTAGAAAAATCATGTAAGGTTAGTTGGATTGGTTTATTCTCCAGTGCTGGCTTTGGCTTGTGGTGTAAAATATGTAGTTGGATTAATTTCATGTAGTTACTCTCTCCAGCGCTCTGTTTTGGCTCAGCTGATCTCTAATTGGCAATAAAATGGCAGCTTACAGCTGGAGGCTCAGATCAGACAGCTAAACCTTTACTGTGCTGGTAGAAAAAAAATGTTGTCAGATTAATTTCATGTACACTGAAAAAAGTCTAACATTGCTGTTGTTCATTGAATGTGTATTTTCTCTTTTTTTTTCAACAACCGAGGAGAACCAGCAACATTGATACTGGTGAGGAAATATTGCGAATTGCACCCGCCCTCCCCTACCCAAGCGAGCAGTATAACTACGGTGCCTGAGACAGGACAAAGATGTCATCTATGAGATAAAAGAGAAATTAGGTTTCTTTAGATAGATGTGTTAAGAAATTATATAAATTATGGAAAACCAAATGTTTTTTTGAATATTATTGTTACTTTTTCATTAAAAAAACAACAGCCAAATGAAGAAATGAAGTACTACATGATGTCTCATACTCTTGTAATACATTATTTTACATCTTGGGAGGGTTGGCTCATCTGGACTAACATACCAAAGTAAATGAAGAAATTCTCAAACACTATCACATCTAGTGCATCAAGTATGACCACTGACAGATATCAGGACAATGTAAGCCTCACTGTTTCTGCACCACAGTCCATTATAAACCACATAATACATGAAGTTTACAAAGGCATTGGCTGGTGAGAATCAAGGCTCTTCTGGCTTTGCTTAATTAGATAAGCAATCTGCAAATATTACCAAAATGTCTTTAGAATTTTTTGAAATACAACAGAAACTCAAAGTAGCGCTTTGAGCTTAACAGCCATAATTCCAGCTTGTGGTAAAACGGTGCAACGTTTTAATGGGCATTTAGCATGTGAAAGTATATATTACATATTTGTGTGCAGTGGGACGCAATATCCAATAACATTTTTTAATGCAAATTCAGAAAGTATTTATTATTGGTCACTTGATAGGCACACGGTCTTGTTATATATCACCATTAGCAGTAAAAAGAAATACATGTTTTCCACCAGGGCAGTAAAATTTAGCAGCTGATCTGAGCTTCCCTGCTGTTACCGTTTCATTACCAATAATATTCATCAGCTGTTTGTCTCAGGAAGGTAACGGCGCATTTCTGTCCACTTAACAAAGCCATAACAGAGCGCTGGAGAAGAACTACATGAAATTACAATCCAACTACATATTTTTTCAAAGTTTAGCTGGCTCATCTGAGCTTCGATGCTGGAAGCTGCCGTTTTATTGCCAATTAGCGATCAGCTGATTCTCACAAAGTAACATACAAAGCCAAAAACAGAGCACTGGACAGAGAGAGAGAGTCACTACATTAAACCACAAGCCGAAGCACAGTGCTGGAGAATAAACCAATCCAACTAACAATAAATGTTTTTCCACCAGTCAGCCAGCTCATTTGTGATAATTTGGCCATCCTCCTAATTCCTATTAATACTTTTGCATTTAACAGTCCTAAATAAATAATGATACAAAAATATTATTATTATTTTCTGTATACTAAATGCTCAGTAATTTTTGAAGCCAGGGCTGTAGTTTGAAAAGCTGAAATAACAGAATGCATGATTTAATGTAAATATGACAAATATGTGGGATTAAAAAAGTGGTTTCAATGGGTACATTTTGTCCTTATGGGTCTGTATTTTGGCAACACAGTTTATTATAAACTTATTAACAGCTGAGGTTGAACTTCCAAGAAAAAAAAAACATGCAGGTTATTCCTGTCGGTTAGGAGAGAAAAAAAAATCAAAATTAGCATCATTAGCCATTGGCTATTAAGTGTAAAGCTGCTTCTCTCTCATCCCCTCTTCCTATGTCTCTGTCACTCAGGGCACCATGGCAGATATTGCAACTGTTCAACTGCTGGTCATCTTGAATGAAGACAACAAGAACGAAGCTACGCCACGGGATTCCTGACTCACGGGAAGAGCACATCGAAGAGGTGAAGAATGCATGTGGATTAGGAGGACACATAAGGCTGCAATAAGACGCTGCTTTTGGGAACATATTTGTGAACTCTACAACTGTAATTAAGGATCTTATAATTATCAAAGACTTCCAATTAGACCCCGAAACCACAACTAGCATCCCTTCAGGTGGACAGGGCCGTGAAGACTCCTTTTCGGGATCTTCACATACAGATGACCAGTGTACCCCCAGGATTCTTAAAGTTAAATTTAAGACTTTTTAAAAACTTTTAAGACCCCGCAGGTACCCTGATGACACGCTTCTTAGCAGCTGTTCCTCAAACTCATTATGAACACAGCAGTGGCCAAAAGTTCTCCCTATCCAACCTGAATGTCAACTACAGAGGGGAAAGACATACAGACATTCTCACTTAGTTCTTGGCCTACAGTGGAGTTTCACAGGCATTGGACTTTGTCTAAGACCAGTTCAATCCATGTGAGCAAATGTCTTATAGTTTACAGCTTAACATTTTTAGACCCAACTGTTAATGCATTAATAAGAATATGTTGTTTGTTTTTGTACTGTGATGGTGATTCAGTTTTGTGTTTCATCTAAAAACTTCTTTTGTACTGTATGCTCTGCTGTTTTTATTTTTTCAGATCAATGCCCAGTTCATGCAAATCACAACAGTTTCTCTGGAGTCAAAGTTCTTGGCTCAGTTGGACAAGCACTCCACCAAACTGCTAGAGGTCATCAGGAGCAAGGGACGAGCTGTGAAAGAGAACACCACCTGGACCTTGCAGGTTTTACATGAGGTATCTATGAATAAGTTGTGTATCAGTGGGATCCATGGCTGAATAGTTGTCTTTATTGTAAACATTTAATTTTAATTAATAGTAACTGTTCTTTCTCAGACTGGACATCACCATCAGAAGAGAATGAATCCTCTAATCTCTGATGATCTACTTGGGCAAACCTGTCCAAACACCTTATCAAAGAATACCAGGAGATTCAGGAAAATGAGGCTGAAGAACTGTAGCTGGCAACCATGGTGATCTTTATAACTGGGAAAGATGATCCTCTCAATCCACCCAAAGACATTAAGATTGACATCAAAGGAGGTCCTGAATGAGTTGCCCTTGGTTGGAACAGCTTTTGACATGTTCTTTGGACTCATTTACACACTCAA
>NC_060150.1:55011072-55016985 GCF_021292245.1 Micropterus dolomieu | reverse complement strand
GTAAGGTTAGTTGGATTGGTTTATTCTCCAGTGCTGGCTTTGGCTTGTGGTGTAAAATATGTAGTTGGATTAATTTCATGTAGTTACTCTCTCCAGCGCTCTGTTTTGGCTCAGCTGATCTCTAATTGGCAATAAAATGGCAGCTTACAGCTGGAGGCTCAGATCAGACAGCTAAACCTTTACTGTGCTGGTAGAAAAAAAATGTTGTCAGATTAATTTCATGTACACTGAAAAAAGTCTAACATTGCTGTTGTTCATTGAATGTGTATTTTCTCTTTTTTTTTCAACAACCGAGAACATTTAATTTTAATTAATAGTAACTGTTCTTTCTCAAACTGGACATCACCATCAGAAGAGAATGAATCCTCTAATCTCTGATGATCTACTTGGGCAAACCTGTCCAAACACCTTATCAAAGAATACCAGGAGATTCAGGAAAATGAGGCTGAAGAACTGTAGCTGGCAACCATGGCGATCTTTATCACTGGGAAAGATGATCCTCTCAATCCACCCAAAGACATTAAGATTGACATCAAAGGAGGTCCTGAATGAGTTGCCCTTGGTTGGAACAGCTTTTGACATGTTCTTTGGACTCATTTACACACTCAACCTAAAATATCTGAAAAGGCTGCAATTCACTTTTGAAGTTATGCAAAAGGTCCTGATGGAGCTTGAGGGAAAAAACTCCCATTTGTGTTTCTATTTTATGGTGTTTCTTCAGAAAAGACTTTGGATCATTTTGAAAGAGGTTGCACTTACATGGCTACATTTTCACTTCAGTAATTACAAATGTGGTAGCCCAAGTTTGGCGACTACCAGCCTCACAGTCGGAAGTAGGCCGAGTGTTCTGGACAACTTGGTCTGGATTTTCAGACCAAGGGAGAGGGACAGGAGATTTCTATCTTGAGTAGGTTCACACAAGTCATCTTAAAATCCTTGAGGAAAATAATTTGGATAACTGCTGTGAAGGTTCTCAGTCATCCAGGTCATAGTTATCCAACAAAGGTTGAGGTCAAGGGCAACTGGACTTGGACTTGAACTCCTAAGGAGCAGCTCCAGGATTTGTCTCTTGTGTTCAGCTGAAAGTGATTTCAAAAACATTTAAAGGTGGTAAAACTTCCTAATTCAATGTTACTACAAATGTGAAGTCATCAAATGACAATTTAAATTAAGTTAACAAATCTGTGGGCTTACAGTATTTTTGTGTTAGCCATTACATTTAAATTAGTTTATTTAAAGATGATCAAAACACACGGTCCATGTGCTGCACTAGTAGTTGATATTTTCACCCTGTAGCACACACTGCCCCACCACAATCTGTAATGTCAGAGTAACTTTTTTTTGCCATAGACTGATGTTAGTACATCCAAAGACCTCACAGATTAGGGTGGGGCAGTGTGTGCAGCAGGGTGAAAATATCAACCACTAGGGCAGCAAATTTACCATGTGTTTAGCTGATAGTAATGCTCGCACATCAGAAAACGTATACCGGTAACTTGGCCATGGGTACTGCATGATGTCTTAGGACTTATGCTACTATTCACAGCTCCATGATTTGTCTTTTGATGTAATCAGTAGTCCTTTTCTGGTGTTCAGCTGACAGAGACTGTTCATCTGCATACATTTAAATATAAATATGTTCTAAAGGAAAGTGTTGTAGTCATTGATCAAAATGTAGTTAAAGCTATTTTCTATAATTTTGATTTATTATACATTTTAAATAATACCAACTGGTATTTTTTAACCTAAATTAATTTGCTCCAACCTAACATTATTAGGTTCCAAAAAGAGTTAAAAAGTTCAGGTTAAGCTGAATAAATTAGTCAATAAAAGATATTTTGTGTGATTGATTACTTCAATATTTTTTAATTAATCCAAGGTTTAAATTTTTTCAGTGTAGTTATTCTACAGCGCTCTCTTATGGCTTTGTTATGTGGACAGAAATGCGCCGTTACCTTCATGAGCCAAACAGCTGATGAATATTATTGTAGCAAAGTGTGCTACGAACGACCTTATGTTTGATTTCAATGTGTGAAAATCTAAACTGTAGTGGAGAGCAGGGGCAAAAGTACAATTTTTCAGAAAAACCTGATTTTAAAAGATTATGTTGTAGACTGTGATATATTTTTGCTGTGGTCACTAATGGTCTATCAATATCAGGTGGTATTACAACTTCTGTATATTTTCACTTTAAACATAAGCGGCACATTGTTACTTTCGACCCCATCAGTTGGGTCAAAAGTAACACAACTACATTTTTTGTGTTCCCCTTGTTCTTATTAAATATACGTGACTATGACCTTGTAAATATGTAACTGCAAATGTATTTTGTCCTTTATCTTTGCAAAAAATGTATAAATTACATTTTCATTTTATTATCTATTTACAGTTAAATGTTTCAAAAGTAACCCAACCGTATACTTGTTCAAAATGTTTTTTATTGGCAAAGTCAATCCATTTTAGAAAACATTTCTTCAAAAATATGGAAATTAATATTCATAACATAAATTTAAATTCTCAAAATAATGCAAACATAATCTGTTTCTATCAAGCTGTTTTTATAGGTAATTTCAAAATGTGTGTGAAAACATCTGGCTGAATTAGACCTCTGTCTGTCTTTCTGACCCTCACTCTTGGCATAATCTGTTGGTAAAATATGACATAAACATGTTTCAGTACATGTTGCAACACAGACAAAGTCACCACATTAGCAGCGGTAACACTTGTTACTTTTGTCCCAACAGGAACTCCTGACATATCAACACGATTTATTCTTACACTGAAAAACTCTGACAGGGCAAACTTCAGGGTGTGTTAAAGCACTAAATAACCTGTAGATTAATCATTACTGTGACACATGAAACGAGAGACACAACTTGTAATTCCAAAAACAGTACGGCTTCAGAAATTTACTTGCCGGGCTCGAAAACAGTTTTCCGAAGACGGCCGCGGGAATCAATGACAAAATCATGCAATATTTGGCAGCTCCATCAAGGGTTGTGTGCTCAAGGTTCTGTCACACTCGCTCTGAGAAAATTGACTTGTTACTTTCGCCCTGGTTTACCCCTACGTTGAGTAAAATGTCATGATGCTTTTATTCACTGTCTCTGTTTTGAACAGACTTTATTGGCTTTGTCAACCAGGACAGGTGCAAACCCAGAAGCTCATGAGGAATTTTCAAAAGTTATTTATTATGTTTATTATAAAACTTTAGTCCTCATATTATGTAATAAAACTAATATTTAACTCTACTGGAACTAATACGCTCTCATTTGTTTAAGCAGTAAATTAAGACATTAAGTCACAGACAACCTGACCATCAGCTGATCTAAACAATAAATCATGTCTGAAACGTCGACATGATTCAGTTCAACCTGCCAACACCACCTTCTTCTAAACTTTCTGCTACATGCTGCTGCTGTCTGCGCTGCTGACTCCACCCTGCTGCTGCTACTGAAAACTGAAAAGGAAAACTTTTGGAGTTGGATCCACTTCCTCCACAGCCTCGCTCTCTACAGTGATATTTCAATGATGTCCTACTTTGTTTCCATGAGGTGAGTCTGGTTCAGCTGCATCTGAGGAAAATCACATAAAACTTGTGTAAAGTTAGAGTTTTAAATTTAACTGTAAATCTGAAGGCAGCCTGTTTTATTGGATGAAGGAGGCTCTAACCTGACTGGACTTCACACCATGTCTTCCTGCTGCTCTGTGTCTTCTGTCTGTGCTGCAGTGACGCCCTTCAAGTCTGAGACGTTCTCATACGCAGGATCAGAGTCTAACTGATGGGAGAGACGACAAAATGAGGCTCAATGAACCTCTTTCATGAAACCTGCATATAATTAGATTTGATCAAAATAAATGTAAATGCTCCGTATTTGTATAGCGCCTTCCTAGTCTTTTCGACCACTCAAAGCACTTTTACATTATCTACTGAAGGTCTGCATTCAGCAGTCACACATTCACTGAGCCTAAGTGCTCAAACAGAAACTAACATTCACACACATTCATACACAAGCGGAACAGCCGCCAGGGGCAATTCGAGGTTCAGTATCTTGCCCAAGGACACTTTGACATGCAGCCTGGGGGAGCCGGGATTGAACCGCCGACCTTCCGATTAACCCGCTCTACCTCCTGAGCCACAGCCTCTCCACAGCGTTTAATATGTTCGAATGTATATTATTTGCTGAAATACTGTTATGACCAAATGCTTTACTGGTTTCTTCTTAGTAAGTTGTATTTGAAACATAAATTCACTTCACACTTTCCAGAGCATTTATGAGCCAAGTTATTATAACTGTGATTTAGGGGACATTTTGTCAACAGGACCTCTCTCTCACCTCTATCGTCTCTACAGGTTCATTTGGTTCAGAGGTGGAGCTCTGAGTTTTCTTCTTCCTGGATTGAGTCCAACAACAACAAATACAAATTTAAACAATATTGAAATTCAAAACACTAAAATTAAAGGAAGTTTGAAGAATAAAAGAGCGGTGACTGAACTGATGGATTGTGATTGTTTTACCTCGTCCATAGATTCAGGAGAAGCAGAGGAATCAGCATCAAGACCACCAGAGTCAACCTGATGATATTCATTACTATTGTTGAATTCCCTAGTAATACAGACAGATATGTGATTTCCCTCATTAGCAGTATTCAATTGATAAATCACTTTGCCAGATGATTCTGTCTGTTAATCAGTCAGTCAGTGTGATCCACTTCTGACATGATGGAGGTTTCTCCCTGAACACAGCTACAGAAAAACAGTCTTTGGAAATGCAGACATTTTTTTTATTTATTTTTTGTTGCACGAGCAATGTGAGTGAGAACATGTTTTTTTTTTTCATAATAATATGTGAATCAGGTCTGGTGCAGTAAACGTCTGTGTATACAGGTGAATGCAAAAACTTACCTGCCACAACAATCAGATGTAAGGTGGAGTTATGACGTCCTCTTCTGTTCTCTGCTTCACAGTAATAATTCCCACCGTGTTCAGCTCTGAAGTCAGTGATGGTGAAGTTCTGTCCTGATGCTTTTGGTGAGTCTTCATTCTCCTTGTACCAGGTATAATTAGCTGCTGGGTTAGCATCACTGCTGCAGGTCAGAGTCACTGAACTGCCCTCCACTATCTCAGCAGAGGGACTCACTGACACAGAGGGAAGCTTTGGAGCATCTGAAGATCAAATAAATGAACAAACATGAGGACAGATTTATTTGTGTTGAAATGAGTAATAGTTATGTGTGTGGAAGCATCTGAAACTTCAGAAAATATGTGTCTTGAGCATGATCAGCAGAGGGCATGCCTAGGACACAGAGAGGGGGAGCATTGCAGACAAAAAACAGACATCAGTCAAGAAACAGTCATCAGTGATTATCCTTATTCAGTATTAATAATCATTCTTAATCATTTTAATCAGTCTTAATCATTTTTATTAACTTTAATCAGTATCAATAAGTAGCCTAATCATTCTTAAATCATCATTTTTTAAATTTTTATCATTAAATAGTATTAATCATTATTCATTTTCTTTTTACATAGATGTGCTTTGGTTTTTACTTATAAGTAGTGAACTGTAGTCATGAACACAGAAACAAGCTCACTGTGGTTAGATGCTTGAGTGGGAGGAATGACTGCAGGAAGAGGCTGCAGGTGTTTCGCCCTGTCCAACTGAAAAGCAGTTGCTAGACAGCTGTGTGACTTTCTACAGAGCAATAGTTTATTTGAGGATTTTCAGTCAGGATTTAGAGCTCATCATAGCATAGAGACAGCACTGGTGAAAAATTACAAACGACCTCCTTATTGCATCAGACAAAGGACTTGTCTCTGTACTGGTTTTATTAGATCTTAGTGCTGCATTTGATACCATTGACCATCAGATCCTATTGCAGAGATTGGAACATTTCATTGGCATTAAAGGA
>NC_060150.1:55009752-55010972 GCF_021292245.1 Micropterus dolomieu | reverse complement strand
ACCTTCCGATTAACAGGCAACCCGCTCTATCTCCACCCCACAGTTTCGAAAGTAAATTATTTGCTGAAATACTGTTATGACCAAATGCTTTACTGGTTTCTACTCAGCAAGTTGTATTTCAAACATAAATTCACTTCACACTTTCCAGAGCATTTATGAGCCAAGTTATTATAACTGTGATTTAGGGGACATTTTGTCAACAGGACCTCTCTCTCACCTCTATCATCTCTACATGTTCATTTGGTTCAGAGGTGGAGCTCCGAGTTTTCTTCTTCCTGGATTGAGTCCAACAACAACAACAAATACAAATTTTAATTTTAATTTCAAAACACTAAAACTAAAGGAAGTTTGAAGAATAAAAGAGCGGTGACTGAACTGATGGATTGTGTTTGTTTTACCTCGTCCACAGATTCAGGAGAAGCAGAGGAATCAGCATCAAGACCACCAGAGTCAACCTGATGATATTCATTACTATTGTTGAATTCCCTAGAAATACAGACACCTTATTAGCAAGATTACATTAATAAATCACTTTCCCAGATGATACTGTCTGTTAATCAGTCAGTCAGTGTGATCCACTTCTCCCTGAGCACAACTACAGAAAAACAGACAGATTTTTTATTTATTTTTTGTTGCTTGAGCAATGTGAGTGAGAACGTGTTGTTTTTTTCATATTAACATGTGAATCAGGTCTGGTGCAGTAAACATTTGTGTATGCAGGTGAATGCAAAAACTTACCTGCCACAACAATCAGATGTAAGGTGGAGTTAAGACGTCCTCTTCTGTTCTCTGCTTCACAGTAATAATTCCCACTGTGTTCAGCTCTGAAGTCAGTGATGGTGAAGTTCTGTCCTGATGCTTTTGGTGAGTCTTCATTCTCCTTGTACCAGGTATAATTAGCTGCTGGGTTAGCATCACTGCTGCAGGTCAGAGTCACTGAACTGCCCTCCACTATCTCAGCAGAGGGACTCACTGACACAGAGGGAAGCTTTGGAGCATCTGGAAAAGATCAAATAAATGAACAAACATGAGGACAGATTTCTTTGTGTTGTGTTGAAATGATTACATTATCATTAATTACTACAGTAGAGCGATGGTGGTCTACATTGTCATTATTTAAAGTGTTATTTTATAGTGTAAAGTTAAAGATCACAGTGTTAAAACTCCATAGCTCTGAGTGTGTGTGGTCCTCTCTGTGTCTAACTACCCAGGCTCAGCAG
>NC_060150.1:55008837-55009732 GCF_021292245.1 Micropterus dolomieu | reverse complement strand
TTCTGGGCTTCACAGTAATAATTCCCACTGTGTTCAGCTCTGAAGTCAGTGATGGTGAAGTTCTGTCCTGATGCTTTTGGTGAGTCTTCATTCTCCTTGTACCAGGTATAATTAGCTGCTGGGTTAGCATCACTGCTGCAGGTCAGAGTCACTGTACTGTTCTCCACTATCTCAGCAGAGGGACTCACTGACACAGAGGGAAGCTTTGGAGCATCTGGAAAAGATCAAATAAATGAACAACAGACAGATTTCTTTGTGTTGTGTTGAAATGAGTAATAGTTCTGTGTGTGGAAGCATCTGAAACTTCAGAAAATATGTGTCTTGATGGGTTGTGAATTATTTTAGAACATTATAGCCTAAATTGTTATCATTAATTACTACAGTAGAGCGATGGTGGTCTACATCGTCATTATTTAAAGTGTTATTTTATAGTGTAAAGTTAAAGATCACAGTGTTAAAACTCTATAGCTCTGAGTGTGTGTGGTCCTCTCTGTGTCTAACTGCCCAGGCTCAGCAGTAGCACGTGTGCTTTGGGAGCAGAGTGAGCACAGCAAGGCATCATCAAAAATACCAGCAAAGGAAAATGTAGAAGCAGAATTAGTGAAAATTGTGTTACAAAACATACATCAATATAATAAGAATGTCCTGTCTATAGCACACAGCACAAAAGACACCAGATTATTCCACAAATTCAGGTTATGGTTAAAATAGCATGATCAGCAGAGGGCATGCCTAGGACACAGAGAGGGGGAGCATTGCAGACAAAAAACAGACATCAGTCAAGAAACAGTCATCAGTGATTATCCTTATTCAGTATTAATAATCAGTCTTAATCATTTTAATCAGTCTTAATCATTTTTATTAACTTTAATCAGTATCAATAAGTAGCCTAATC
>NC_060150.1:55005963-55008817 GCF_021292245.1 Micropterus dolomieu | reverse complement strand
TGTCATTATTTAAAATGTTATTTTATAGTGTAAAGTTAAAGATCACAGTGTTAAAACTCCATAGCTCTGAGTGTGTGTGGTCCTCTCTGTGTCTAACTGCCCAGGCTCAGCAGTAGCACGTGTGTGTGTGAGCAGGCACGTGTGCTTTGGGAGCAGAGTGAGCACAGCAAGGCATCATCAAAAATACCAGCAAAGGACTATGTAGAAGCAGAATTAGTGAAATATAGTATAGTAATATAGTAAGAATGTCTCGTCTATAGCAAACAGCACAAGAGACACCAGATTATTCCACAAAGTCAGGTTTTTGGTTAAAATAGCATGATCAGCAGAGGGCATGCCTAGGACACAGAGAGGGGGAGCATTGCAGACAAAAAGTTAGACATCAGTCAAGAAACAGTCATCAGTGATTATCCTTATTCAGTATTAATACAGTCTTAATCATTTTAATCAGTCTTAATCATTTTTATTAACTTTAATCAGTATCAATAAGTAGCCTAATCATTTTTAAATCATCATTTTTTAAATTTTTATCATTAAATAGTATTAATCATTAATCATTTTCTTTTTACATAGATGTGCTTTGGTTTTTACTTATAAGTAGTGAACTGTAGTCATGAACACAGAAACAGATCCTTGAGTGGGAGGAATGACTGCAGGAAGAGGCTGCAGGTGTTTCGTCTTGTCCAACTGTCATCTACTGTAGATTATGACTATAGGAGAGGCTGCAGGTGTGCAAAATCTGCTGATACTGTGACAGTGCATGCTTCTTATCTACTGTTGTTATGATTACATGAGGAACTGCTGATGTGTTAATCTGCTGATATTAAGACTACATGCTTAATTACTGATTAAGGGGTTGATTGTCAACTTCCAACCTCTGATGCTTATAGCCTGTGTGAACTTTGAGTGAACTTGCTGAAGGAATTTTTGCTTAACTTTTCACGTCAGATAGTGGATGACACAAAGAGCGACAGAGGCTTACTGAAATCACGTCAGATAGTGGATGACCAAAAAACCATCAGATGCATGATGAAAACACGACAGAGAGATGATAAGCAGAAAGCAGAAAACAGCCAGCATGACATCAAGATTGCTGTAAGAAACCAAGCAGTAATGAAAGATGCAACTTTACTTATATTATTCTTATATTAATTGTTTAAAAAATATGAATGTGTGTCAAATTAAGTATGCATAACTTTAAAAAAATACGGTGAGACTGAAGTTGAAATGTAAATGGTGAACTTCTTATCCAATAGTATAAAGATATAGAAAGTCAACAATGCAGTAATAAATGGCAGCTGGAGCACATTGTTAATTGGTAAAATAACACATGTAAACACAGAGGAAAAGAAGTTCATCACAAGGAAAGGAGGGGGCAAACCAGCCCAGAGGGGGATATATAAAACTGTCTGCAGACCATAGGATTGACTCCATCCTCCGACCTGCAGGGATGTTGTACGGGTTTATCTGTCTGTTTTGGAATAAACTCTTTTGCTGAAGTTAATAGAGTATTTTTTGACAAAATTTATAAAGCTGGTGAAGGTGGGGTCCAGGCTTAACTGGCCCAGTCTGGTCGTACATCTGACCCAACAGTCTGTAATTTTATTCCAGGTATCGTTGTACTTTACTGTGAACAAGTTAGCATAGCCCTTATTGATCTGAACTCCAATGAGAAAACCAACATTTTAAAAGTTGTTGTCCTGTTGACAGACCTGACAAAGTATGAATTCATATGTTTAACAAATCGGCATCATGCTGTAGGTATTTCTGCATCAGTTTGATCCATTTGTTGCAATTAAATCACAGCAAAATGTTTACTTTGTATTAATTTAGCTATAGTATTCGCGGGTTGTGTTTATTCGCTTATTGCGTTGTGTGTTAATACTTAACAGCAGTTGTCCAGCGCTAAAAACCCACGCGAGGAAAGCATTGCGAAGATTAAATTTGCGTTGTATGTGAACACAGCATAAGAGGAGGCCAGAAGAATGTCCTTCATACATTTTTTTATGAGTAAACACAAAAATGTTGAAATGTGCTGTAAACTGGAATTGTGTCACTGATTAACTTTCTATTAGCAGAGTTTGGTCTATATACTTATTGATAATAAATTCCTGGTTAGCACAAGCTAAGAAATCTATGTACTTTATATTTCCTTGATGTTTTGACATGTATAATTTTATTGGCAAATTTGCTACTTCAGAAAACAACATTAAATTGTATTAATTTTTCTGCAGATGACTGATATTTGTACTGTAATTTAACTGTGTAACACTGGGCCTAACACTCGTAAACACATTTGTAGTTGTGATCTTTCCAGGGACGGATACACGAGCACCACCCACACAACCCACGGCACACTTTATGTAAACAAAGTTACTGAACAATATTTACAATCATAACTTTAGTAAACAGAACAAGGGGAGCATGTTTGGCTAGAAGCCAACACATATTAGCACAATGGCATCCTGATTCTGGCTAAATCTACTGTATTAGTATAATATAACATTAAATAAAAAGTATAATGTTAATTTAATAGTAACCTGTTGTTAGTATAATATATTCATTATATAATGTTACTATATTGATTATAATTTCCTTTAATGGTATACTTCATAGCTTAACTCTAGTATATTAATTCCAGTTACAGCAGTTTCACGTTTGTGGGTTGTTTTCATTCATTAAATCTTTGTGCAAGAAAAATGCTTTACATTCATATACAACTTTTATGTCCCGCCCCATCCAGGCTGTGATTGGTCGATTGACCAAAAGTGACACTGAGCACATCAGCTTTATGAAAAGTTGAACATGTTTCAACAAAAGGCACTGATATAGCTAAATAGCCAGCTAAACCCAA
>NC_060150.1:54998975-55005863 GCF_021292245.1 Micropterus dolomieu | reverse complement strand
ACACACACTGTACTGGTCTGTGTGCTTGGCTTTTACTAAACAAGTCAACCCATTTACAGTGGGAATGCGTGACTGGAGACATGTGCATCAAAGAGTAAAGGAACATGAGAGAAGTGGCCCTCATAGAGAATGTGCAGACGCCTGCTTTTTAAGGATCAGCAAAGGAAATATAAGTTAGATGCTCAATGTAAATCAAATGTCTATTGCAAGAGAGCAGGTGCTTCAAAGACGACAGTTTATGGAACGTATCATTGTGTAGTGAACCAACCAGTGAACACTTAATTTTTTCTATCCCAAAAGAAAGAACACAGCATCTCCCCTTTGTCTTTCCCTAAGAACGGGGCAGTTATCACCCCTCAAGCAGAAAGCCTGACTCCAAACTGAAACACCCCAAAGGAGCTGTGGCGGTTTTGGGGGGGACCCAACAGGGGCCAGTGCCCCTGTTAAACAGACCTTGGACCGCATATGGCCCCCTCTGAACAAAAAATCTACAAATCATAGTAATATATCTTCCTTGCGACGATATGGTACTGATGCGAAAGGCAGAAAAAAGGTGTCTCAACTAATCGGATCCTTTAGGACGTTACACCGCCACTGTCTGGTGTCTTGCCAAGGTAGTTATCCCTGATAGAAAGTGTTCCCCTGCCGCGGGAGCGCGCGTGCATTCAACAGTGAACGCAGACTTTCGACTTCACGAAAGTAAATGAAAAATGATGAAACATGTGGATTGTTTCGTCTATTGTTTTATCAACGAGGTTTTTGAACGGTTTTATAGGCTAACGTTAATGTTATGTGTTATTGAACTTCATATTATTCAGTGCACTGAATTGAGAATGTCTAAACAAAACAAGCAGTTTCAGCGTCACTCGTAAAGCAAACATTTATTTTGATCACTTTGTTGTCCAAGTTACTGTTTGGAAGCTAGATCGAGACAGACTGTCACCTTTTTCAAGTAAGCTGCTCCTACAAATATCTACGCCATCGAGACTGTAAAATCAAGATCACTGTAATCAGTTTGACACTTTGATCGCCCCAGCATTACATCTACTTTACTCGAAATGTATTTAAACTGAATGCAGCATTGTAGACAATATTTTGTCTTTGTAATCCATGTTTCCATTGCATGGATAGCCTTTGGATATTGCTGGAGTATAGTATAGTATATAGGAGTCCCCCTCCTTAAAGGGTAAATTATTATCGTAACAATTTAATAATGCATTGCATTTAAACAGCATATTTTATTATTCTTATATAACTTGCATTTGTTTATTTGTTTATTCCATATTTATATATTTCTACATTTATGTTATGTTTGTGTACGAGTAGCACCTTATCACTAAAGCAAATTCCTCGTACGTGTAAAATACTACTTGGTAATAAAGCTCTTTCTGATTCTGATTCTGATTATTTTCACACAAAAAGCGATAGCAGTAGCCTACTGGTCCTACCAGGCTGGACATGCAGACTGCCAAAATATGTATCCCCGTCCATAACACACAGATGACGGCCTACCATCAAGTATTTAATTTTGTGTATATTCACATCATGACTAATAACAGGGGTGATTATAGAGAAGTTTCTATTTTCCTGGCAAAAGTTGTAGTGGGATACAAATTGTTTCAGACTGTATTTTAAACCCACCATAAAATGCATCCCCCTTTATAATGTACAGATGATGGCCTACTATCAAGTATTTAGTTTTGGGAATGGCTAATAACAGGGGTGTATAAGCCACCAAGATGGTGCTGAGTATAGCGGATTCAAGCAACTCAAGCGGATTTAGTTCCCACTTATCTTGTGGTATCAGTGGAATTATTGGACATTTTTGTGAAGGGCTTGCTCGCTGTTGTTCACGCTGTGAAGCGCCGTAAGAGAGGGAATTGAGCTTGTTCGCTCGTGCGCCTCCAGCGGCGAGGACTCCGCATTCTGCTACCGGCAATATTTCTCTCCAATGTGCGCTCACTGTGCAACAAACTGGACGAACTTCAGCTTCTTGTGGGGATCACAGACTTCCTGACGGACAGCAAGCAGTACGTGAAGCTGGGAAAACATGTCTGTGACTCCAGGACCATCAGCACCGGTTCCCCTCAAGGCTGCGTTCTTTCCCCTCTTCTCTCCTCCCTGTATACCAACAGCTGCACCTCCAGGCACCAGTCTGTCAAGCTCCTGAAGTTTGCGGATGACACCACCCTCAGTGGGCTCATCTCAGGTGGGGATGAAGCCGCCTACAGGTGGGAGATTGACCATCTGGTGACCTGGTGCAGCCAGAACAGTCTGGAGCTCAACGCTCCGAAGACAGTGGAGATGGTCGTGGACTTCAGAAAGAGCCCAGCCCCAAACTCCTCCATCTTCCTGTGTGACTGGATGGTCCATCAGGACCAAAACCTTTCACCAAAAAAAACAGCTTCTTCTCATCTGCAGCTAGCCTCATTAACGAGGCCCGGGTCCCCCACTGACACCCCCCCTTGCAAATAATAAAAATGTCTCTGCACATGTAAATACTATTTCATTTCATATCATGCACAAACCTGGCACATTGCACATATTTGTTGTTAATTGTTAATCTTTGTAGTTGTACATTTTTATGTTGTCAATTTATATATTAATGTACACAATATTTTCTTCTAATACGTCTGTATGTAAATATCTGCGACGTTGTTCTCTCTCTGCAAATAGTCGTATTATTTTTCTCTATTCTTTTTAATATTCTTATATAACTTGCATTGTCTATTCCATATTTCTACATTTATTTATGTCAACTGTTTGTTTACGTGTAGCACCTAATCACCAAAGCAAATTCCTCGTATGTGTAAAACACTACTTGGCAATAAAGCTCCTTCTGATTCTGACTAGAGCTTATACTGTTCAATAAGCCGTACAAAGAAGTGTTGAATCAAAGAATGTAACTGTAACATGAGCTAAAGTTAAAAGGCAGGGTTTTTTTGAATAATGTAATTTAATAAAACTATAACTAAATTACTGAAAAGTGTTGTGTTGGCAGCTGACGGTGAGTGTCCTGGTTATTTCTCCTTTTTTTGTCTGTGATTCTGTTTTCCCTGTTTTTTTCTCTGTACTCTGCCTGCCTCCCTGTGTCTCAATTTAACCTTGTCCAGAGACGTAACCTCACCCCGAACCAGGCTGTGAGGACCTCGGCAGCCGTAAACTAAAGGCATAAACTGAGAGCCACATACACAGGCACACAGCGGGTATATCCACAGGAATCCTGAAGTAAAATTCAATACCTTTTTAAGACCTTTATCAAGACTTTTTCAACATATTTTAAGACTGCTGCGCCACTTTGAGCTGTAACTGATTAAATCAGCCACACACCTTTAAAAGGGACATTTTTTAGTTCTTAAAAGGAATTTAAATATATTTATAACATATTTATTGCCTATATATCATCAGGTTGTAATGCCACCTAAAAGTTGAGGCATTCACCAACTTTCTCAGTTGCCTTTAACAGCCTGTATGAGCCAACTGTTTTCTATGTGAAGGACTGGTCAGATTTCCTGCGAAAAGCCACTGTCTTACATAAGCTATGACGTTTATGTACGCAACATTACAGCAAATCATGTGAAACACAGTGTAATTTTGTGTTTTAGTTGGTTTAAACTAGATAATGTGAGCTTACCTGCAATGATATGTGTGATAACTTTCATCAACCACTTGATCAATACAAAAAAATTCAAATAGGCCAAGAGGAAAGATGAAGAGAATAAACTGAGTGATGAATAACGTAAGTAGTGTAGGCAATGTAGCACAGGCACCTGGAGGAGGAACTAGTCTAAATGACTTTATTAGTATAATATAATAACAATAAAAGTATATTGTTAATTTATTAGTAAACTGTAAGTTTGATATTAATATATTCATTATGTTACTATATTCAATATAATTTCATATATAACTTACCACTAGTATAATATTAATTCGAGTTACAGCTGTTTTAGTTTGGGGTTGTTTTTTATTCATTAACTTTGTGCAAGAAAAATGCTCCAGGCTACATGATAGTCTCCAGCCTTGATTTTGGGCAGGCTACTAACTCGTCAATAATCATACCCATTTTTGCAGAACAATGAGTTCAACATTCATAAGTTTAAGTTTGTTGCAGCACATCAAACTTTTTATAAAATCCTGCTTGATCTGTTCACAAAAACTGATATTGACAAGAGCAACGGCTTTATGAAAAGTTGAAAGTATTTCAATAAAAGGCACCGACTTAGCTAAATAGCCAGATAACGTTAGCCAAACCCACACGCCTCTCGCTCTTGTTTTTGAGGAACGGTGCTGTACAAGTGGCCACAGAGCGACCGGCCAACTGTTACTCCTGATCGCCACTCTGACTATGTTTTGGACGATTAGCACTGAGGGTCCGGCGGGGTGGGAGATTACGGTCGGTTGTTTTGCTAAATCATTTTCCGGTTCGCACGGATTTATTTTTTTGGGGCGTTTAAGAGTTAAATAGGCACAGAAGATCCCTGCGCCTAACATTAAAGAAACGATTCACACAGTCGCTACGCCTGTCTAGTATTTTTGGCTATGCATTATAAATAAATACGTTCATCTACACTTTTAGCAAACAAACCTTTGGACAAACATAATCAAAATTTAATACCTTGTTAAATGGCGATTAAGACGTTTTAATACTTTTTACTGGCATTAATTTTCGCAAAATTGATTTATTAACTTTTGAGACTTTTTAAGACCCCACGGACATCCTGCAGGCTGCCCCCTCCTTTATTTAGGCTGATGTGTGAAGTGATAAGGACGCCAGAGGAAAAAGGGACACAGCCCAAAATTCAAACCTTGTGAACAAAGAATGTCTTATAAACTTGTCTCGTTACTCTTGTTTAGTTGAATAGACTTTGTTAAGTTAGTTAGTGGCCCTTGCCTCTTCAATTTTGAGTAGTTTATTACCATGTTGTTTTTGTTTAGGAACTATGCTGAAAAGAAAGAATCATAAGGAAGTTAATTTGCAGTGCTCTTAATTTCATTCCCATTGTGCTCATTTACATTCCTGCCTGTGTTTATGGTTTATACCAATGCCATGTTCCAAACACCTTCTTATATACTTTCTTATAAATAATATGGTAAGGAAATATTATCCTGTGTTATAAAATTCATTCCCCAGCTCCTGGACCAAGGATTGAATTCATTATAAAGTTTATTTCAGATCCTTTCATGAGACACTCGTCCCCCAGAGGACAAAAGAGGATGTTTAACAGTCAATATTATCCTGGAAGTATTTAGTTAAGCTGCTATGATCACTATGAAATGTTGTTTTAACTGTAAAACTTCTTATTGTGACAACGATTAAAAACAACTTTTCCTTTCCTTTTATCAAATGCTTAAAATCAAGAACTGTGTAACTGTATATGGTATTTATGAAAATAGTTGATATTTTGGAAAGATGTTTGATTAAAACACGCGCAAATAGACTTTAAGACAGACCAAGAGGTCCGGTCCAGAAAATCTCCGTGACTCCAAAGTCTTCTTTTCTTATAGCAACTTACTTATTCACGAGGTCCCGCGAACCTTCGGTGAGTTTACCTTTTGTTTTGTTTGTTTTAAGTTATCAGACTGTTTCTTTCAAAAAGCATTTATTTCAGTTTGAATTAACTTTCACTAGCCTACTCCCAACGACAGAGTTTGGAGGCTAATCAACTGAGTCTAGAACAACAGCAGTAACCTACCAGAGAGCCAAGCCAGGGCTGACAGCCCATTTACTGCAAGTTTCCCTCAACCACCAACCAGATGGAGGACTCCGGGGAATCCCCGTCGGCAAAGACCAGTTCGTGCCAAGCCGCTGAGGGCCGTGAACGCAACGAACCGAGCCAGCTGATCGTGAACCTTCCACACTGGACAGTGGGGGGGAAACAACAAGCAGTAAGGCAAAACAAACTATATTTTGTTGCCAAGTTGATGTCCTTTAGTCCTGAAACACTAGCTCAATTTAACTAAGTTATCACATTATAACTTGCATCCATTCGTTCTCTTACTCCATTAGTCATATCCTTTCCCAAACTAAATTCACATTTAACCCTATTACTTCTGTTCCATCTCATTGATTGCATCCTGGTTGTTTAGTCATTATTGTTTTATTTCTTTGTTATTATTTACACTCACTTTGTATCCACTTAGTTAGCTAATAAATTGTCACTTTGATCACAGGAACTGTGTTTGTGTACTGTTTACATTTACATTTAAAAAATTTTTTATTCATTTAGCTGATGCTTATCCAAAGCGACTTCCAATTGCTATATATGTCAGAGGTTGCACGTCTCTGGAGCAACTGGGGATTAAGTGTCTTGCTCAGGGTCCACATTGGTGGATGGGTCACAGTGCAGATTGAACCCGGGCCTCTTACACCAAAGGCATCTTATCCATTGCTCCCGGGTCACTGGACGGAGGATTCACTCTTTGAGACTGACTGATTGATTAAACTAACTGACTCAAAATAATTGAACAATTAATAACTAACTGATCACCAGTAATAATTGTTGGCAATTATTAGCTTTACCCAAGAAGTCCTGAAGGCCTTGGGTGGGCGGCGATTCAGGTGGTGCCCCAAATGAGTGCTTATGATATAATATTTCAAAATATTATTATTCATAATTTCATTAACAAAGAGTACTATCACTACACTTGAAATAGTGAAAGTCATAGGAAAATGAAGGCTCAGTTACCGAGGGGACAAATCAGAGGCTGCATGCACCTTGGAAAATGATGCTGCCGAACATGGCATATTTTTAGAACGTGTTCTCTTGTTGAGCAAATAGGAAAAATGCCTCCAAACGCATGTCAGTTCATGTATTGAAAATAGTAAGAGGCTGCACCACTCCGGAGCAACGGGCAGGGGATCACTGGTCACTCTCCTATCCAACA
>NC_060150.1:54991335-54998875 GCF_021292245.1 Micropterus dolomieu | reverse complement strand
CCCCTCAAGCAGACAGCCTGACTCCAAACTGAAACACCCCAAAGGAGCTGTGGCGGTTTTGGGGGGGACCCAACAGGGGCCAGTGCCCCTGTAAAACAGACCTTGGACCCCCTATGGCCCCCTCTGAACAAAAAATCTACAAATCATAGTAATATATCTTCCTTGCGACGATATGGTGCTGATGCGAAAGGCGGAACAAATGTGTCTCAACTAGTCGGATCCTTTAGGACGTTACACCGCCACTGTCTGGTGTCTTGCCAAGGTAGTTATCCCTGATAGAAAGTGTTCCCCTGCCGCGGGAGCACGCGTGCATTCAACAGTGAACACGGACTTTCGACTTCACAAAAGTAAATGGAAAATGATGAAACATGTGGATTGTTTCATCTATTGTTGTAGTGTTGTTTTATCAACGAGGTTTTTGAACGCTTTTATAGGCTAACGTAAATGTTATGTGTTATTGAACTTCATATTATTCAGTGCACTGAATTGAGAATGTCTAAACAAAACAAGCAGTTTCAGCGTTCCTCGTAAAGCAAACATTTATTTTGATCACTTTGTCATCCAAGTTACTGTTTGGAAGCTATACAGACAGACTGTCACCTTTTTCAAGTAAGCTGCTCCTACAAATATCTACGCCATCGAGACTGTAATATCAAGATCACTGTAATCAGTTTAACACTTTGATCACCTCAGCATTACATCTACTTTACTCGAAATGTATTTAAACTGAATGCAGCATTGTAGACAATATTTTGTCTTTGTAATCCATGTTTCCATTGCATGGATAGCCTTTGGATATTGCTGGAAATTGTTCTGAGTTGCCCTCTTTAAAAGGTAAATTATTATCATAACAATTTAATAATGCACTGCATTTAAACAGCATATTTTATTATTCTTATATAACTTGCATTTGTTTATTTATTTATTCCATATTTATATATTTCTACATTAATGTTATGTTTGTCTACGAGTAGCACCTTATCACTAAAGCAAATTCCTCGTACGTGTAAAATACTACTTAGTAATAAAGCTCTTTCTGATTCTGATTATTTTCACAAACAAAAAGCGATAGCAGTAGCCTAGTGGTCCTACCAGGCTGGACATGCAGACTGCTAAAATATGTATCCCCATCCATAACACACAGATGACGGCCTACCATCAAGTATTTAATTTTGTGTATATTCAGACCGCGACACAGAACTCTCAGGCAAAACAAATGGTTTATTGTGTCTGGCTGGTGTACCGACGTGACAGTGATTCAGCAGCACTGTTCTCCTAATCTGGAATTTTTTATCATTAACTGTAAACCCGTGAGTTTGCTTCATTCACTCTGGCAGGTGTTTACATTCCACCTCAGGCCAACGTGCAGGAAGCACAGCGCATGCTGGCCGACCAGATACTGTGTGTGGAGCAGATAAACCTGGACTCCCTTGTTATTGTTCTTGGTGACTTTAACAAAGGAAATCTCAGCCAAGAACTCCCCAAATACAGACAGTTTATAAAGTGTCCAACCAGAGAGGGGAAGACTTTGGATCACTGCTACACCACAGTTAGCAGTGCCTATCACGCCATCACACGCTCCACTGGGACACTCTGATCACATCATGGTGCAACTGATTCCTGCTTACAGACAGAAATTAAAACTCTGTAAACCTTTAGTGAGGACATCAAATAAATGGACCAGTGAAGCTGTAGAGGATCTTCAGGTGTGTTTGGACTGCACTAACTGGGATGTTTTCAGGATTGCTACCAACAATCTGAATGAGTTTACTGCCAGCCGCCTGCTCACAGAGCCCTCTGCTCCCGCCGTCACACAGACCGCTGCAGCAACAACGGCAGAGGAAAACACAGCTGGAACGTTTTCATACCGCTTATCTGCCTTTACATTCTCAGTAATGTTGAAACTTCTTAACTTAAATCAAGAGACAGCTGTGTGGGTGGCTGGTGTGTGTGTTGCATTGAATATTACGCCGCGGCAGTTGTGTGTGGCATCACTATGACGACCAGCTACATTGAGGGGTGTACATTTTTATGTTGTCAATTTATATATTAAATTTAATTTAATATTTTCTTCGGTTGCAATACGTCTGCAAAACCCAGAATAATGCACATGTAAATATCTGCGACATTGTTCTCTCTCTGCAAATAGTCGTATTATTTTTCTCTATTCTTTTTAATATTCTTATATAACTTGCATTGTCTATTCCATATTTCTACATTTATTTATGTCAACTGTTTGTCTACGTGTAGCACCTAATCACCAAAGCAAATTCCTCGTATGTGTAAAACACTACTTGGCAATAAAGCTGCTTCTGATTCTGACAAGAGCTTATACTGTTCAATAAGCCGTACAAAGAAGTGTTGAATCAAAGAATGTAACTGTAACATGAGCTAAAGTTAAAAGGCAGGGTTTTTTTGAATAATGTAATTTAATAAAACTATAACTAAATTACTGAAAAGTGTTGTGGTGGCAGCCCGGCTGATGGAGTGTCCTGGTTATTTCTCCTTTTTTTGTCTGTGATTCTGTTTTCCCTGGTTTTTTCTCTGTACTCTGCCTGCCTCCCTGTGTCGCAATTTAACCTTGTCCAGAGACGTAACCTCACCCCGAACCAGGCTGTGAGGACCTCGGCAGCCGTAAACTAAAGGTATAAACTGAGAGCCAAACACACACATGCACACACACAGGGCATATCCACAGGAATCCTGAAGTAAAATTCAATACCTTTTTAAGACCTTTATCAAGACTTTTTCAACATATTTTAAAACTGCTGCGCCACTTTGAGCTGTAACCGATTAAATCAGCCACACACCTTTAAAAGGGAAATTTTTTAGTTTTTAAAAGGAATTTAAATATATTTATAACATATTTATTGCCTATATATCATCAGGTTGTAACGCCACCTAAAAGTTGAGGCATTCACCAACTTTCTCAGTTGCCTTTAACAGCCTGTATGAGCCAACTGTTTTCTATGTGAAGGACTGGTCAGATTTCCTGCGAAAAGCCACTGTCTTACATAAGCTATGACGTTTATGTACACAACATTACACTAAATTATGTGAAACACAGTGTAATTTTGTGTTTTAGTTGGTTTGAACTAGATAATGTGAGCTTACCTTGCAATGATATGTGTGATAACTTTCATCAATCACTTGATCGATACAAAAAAATTCAAATAGGCCAAGTGGGAACAAAGATGAAGAGAATAAACTGAGTGATGAATAACGTAAGTAGTGTAGGCAATGTAGCACAGGGACCTGGAGGAGGAACTAGTCTAAATTACTTTATTAGTATAATATAATAACATTAAAAGTATATTGTTAATTTAATAGTAAACTGTAAGTTTGATATTAATGTATTCATTATGTTACTATATTCAATATAATTTCATATATAACTTACCACTTGAATAATATTAATTCGAGTTACAGCTGTTTTAGTTTGGGGTTGTTTTTTATTCATTAACTTTGTGCAAGAAAAATGCTCCAGGCTACATGATAGTCTCCAGCCTTGATTTTGGGCAGGCTACTAACTCGTCAATAATCATACCCATTTATGCAGAACATTGAGTTCAACATTCATAAGTTTAAGTTTGTTGCAGCACATCAAACTTTTTATAAAATCCTGCTCCATCCAGGCTGTGATTGATCTGTTCACAAAAACTGATATTGACAAGAGCAACGGCTTTCTGAAAAGTTGAAAGTATTTCAATAAAAGGCACCGACTTAGCTAAATAGCCAGATAACGTTAGCCAAACCCACACGCATCTCGCTCTTGTTTTTGAGGAACGGTGCTGTACAAGTGGCCACAGAGCGACCGGCCAACTGTTACTCCTGATCGCCACTCTGACTATGTTTTGGACGATTAGCACTGAGGGTCCAGCGGGGTGGGAGATTACGGTCGGTTGTACTGCTAAATCATTTTCCGGTTCGCACGGATTTATTTTTTGGGGGCGTTTAAGAGTTAAATAGGCACAGAAGATCCCTGCGCCTAACATTAAAGAAACGATTCAGACAGTCGCCACGCCTGTCTAGTATTTTTGGCTATGCATCATAAATAAATATGTTCATCTACACTTTTAGCAAACAAACCTTTGGACAAACATAATATCTTCAAAATTTAATACCTTGTTAAATGGCAATTAAGACGTTTTAATACTTTTTAATGGCCTTAATTTTTGCAAAATTGATTTATTACCTTTTGAGACTTTTTAAGACCCCGCGGACACCCTGCAGGCTGCCCCCTCCTTTATTTACGCTGATTTGTGAACTGATAAGGACGCCAGAGGAAAAAGGGACACAGCCCAAAATTCAAACCTTTTGAACAAAGAATGTCTTATAAACTTGTCTTGTTACTCTTGTTTAGTTGAATAGACTTTGTTAAGTTAGTTAGTGGCCCTTGCCTCTTCAATTTTGAGTAGTTTATTACCATGTTGTTCTTGTTTAGGAACTATGCTGAAAAGAAAGAATCATAAGGAAGTTAATTTGAAGTGCTCTTAATTTCATTCCCTTTGTGCTCATTCACATTCCTGCCTGTGTTTATGGTTTATACTAATGCCATGTTCCAAACACCTTCTTATATACTTTCTTATAAATAATATGGTAAGGAAATATTATCCTGTGTTATAAAATTCATTCCCCAGCTCCTGGACCAAGGATTGAATTCATTATAAAGTTTATTTCAGATCCTTTCATGAGACACTCATGAAGAGTGACCCAGAGGACAAAAGAGGACGTTTAACAGTCAATATTATCCTGGAAGTATTTAGTTAAGCTGCTATGATCACTATGAAATGTTGTTTAAACTGTAAAACTTGTTATTGTGACAACGATTAAAAACAACTTTTCCTTTCCTTTTATCAAATGCTTAAAATCAAGAACTGTGTAACTGTATTTCGTATTTATGAAAATAGTTGATATTTTGGAAAGATGTTTGATTAAAACACGCGCAAATAGGTCCAGTCCAGAAAATCTCCGTGACTCCAAAGTTTTCTTTGTCTTATAGCAACATACTTAGCCATATTCACGAGGTCCCGCGAACCTTCGGTGAGTTTACCTTTTGTTTTGTTTGTTTGAAGTTATGAGACTGTTTAATTCGTGCAGCTTTTAATTCAGAAAATAACCAAGTTTCTTTCAAAAAGCATTTATTTCAGTTCGAATTAACTTTCACTAACCTACTCCCAACGAAAGAGTTTGGAGGCTAATCAACTGAGTCGAGAACGACAGCAGTAACCTACCAGAGAGCCAAGCCAGGGCTAACAGCCCATTTACTGCAAGTTTCCCTCAACCACCAACCAGACGGAGGACTCCGGGGAATCCCCGTCAGCAAAGACCAGCTTGAGCCGGCCGTGTGGCGTGCTGAGCCAGCTGATCGTGAAACTTCCACACTGGACAGTGGGGGGGAAACAACAAGCAGTAAGGCAAAACAAACTATATTTTGTTGCCAAGTTGATGTCCTTTAGTCCCGAAACACTAGCTCAAGTTAGTTATCTCATTATAACTTGCATCCATTCGTTCTCTTACTCCATTAGTCATATCCTTTCCCAAACTAACTCCACATTTAACCCTATTACTTCAGTTCTATCTCACTGATTGCATCCTGGTTGTTTAGTCATTATTGTTTTATTTCTTTGGTATTATTTACACTCACTTTGTATCCACTTAGTTAGCTAACAAATTCTCACTTTGATCACAGGAACTGTGTTTTTGTACTCTTTACATTTACTTTTTTTTTTTTTTTATTCATTTAGCTGACGCTTATCCAAAGCAACTTACAACTGATATATATGTCAGAGGTTGCATGCCTCTGGAGCAACTAGGGATTAAGTGTCTTGCTCAGGGTCCACATTGGTGGATGGGTCACAGTGCAGATTGAACCCGGGCCTCTCACACCAAAGGCATCTTATCCATTGTGCCCGGGTCACTGGACGGAGGATTCACTCTTTGAGACTGACTGATTGATTAAACTGATTTAAAATAATTGAACAATTAATAACTAACTGATCACCAGTAATAATTGTTGGCAATTATTAGCTGTACCCAAGGAGTCCTGAAGGCCTTGGGCGGACAGCTATTCAGGTGGTGCCCCAAACGAGTGCTTATGATATAATATTTCAAAATACTATTATTCATTAATTCATTAAGAAAGTGTAGGTTCACTATAAGAAATAGCTTTTAAAAAATCCTGATATAATATTTCAAAATATTATTCATTAATTCATTAACAAAGAGTACTATCACTACACTTGAAATAGTGAAAGTCATAGGAAAATGAAGGCTCAGTTACCGAGGGGACAAATCAGAGGCTGCATGCACCTTGGAAAATGATACTGCCGAACATGACATGTTTTTAGAACGTGTTCTCTTGTTGAGCAAATTGGATATATTCCTCCAAAAGCAGTTCATGTATTGAAAATAGTAAGAGGCTGCACCACTCCGGAGCAACGGGCAGGGGATCACTGGTCACTCTCCTATCCAACACAACTGTAAACACGGTCATAGAAGCTACTGAATGTCTCATTAAAGAAAACGTTGCCGCAGGGTGTTAAAAGAGGCCGGCATGTATTTCATTCAAATTGATACAACACAAGACATAACAGACAAAGACGAGTGTTCAGTGATAATTTGTGACAGATGTGAAGGCACAGAAGAGAATGATTGCACTGGCGAGTCGTCTACAGGTCAGGGTTTTGTTGATTTGCTTAAATGTGTCCTGGAGAAAATGGAACTTAATATAGCTGAATGTGTTGTATTATTATAATTCCACGGACGGAGCCGCTAACATGCAAGGGGAATACCGAGGATTTTCAGCACTATTCACCTGCACAGGTACACATATGGTGTTATGGCCATGTACTGAATTTAGTAATAATGGACGTTACTGGTTGCATTCTATCGAGCGCATCACTTTTTTCTTTGTTAAACGACATCGCTGTTTTCCAGAGAGATTCATATCAAAAGGATGTTTGCATGGGAGGATGTGAGCAAAGATGTGCGGCACAGGTCACCAATTGGCGAAACCCGAAAGTGTTTGGGAAGTTTGGGGATCCAGAGGGATGTCTTTACATTAATCTTGCTGTTACACTCAAGACCCTGAGCGAGAAAGATAACAAGAAGCCGACGGTGCGTGCAAATTCCGATGCTTATGCAGAGGCTCTGCTGAAATACCAAACCATCCTCACTGTCCAGACGTTTTTACGCATCTTCCAACAAACAACACTTTTCAAGTATTTAAAAACAAGTGGAAAGGATTTGCTCACGGCCCATCGCTTTGTCACAAGCAAACATGACAATATGAAAAAATATGCAAGGGATTTTAAGAGGGTAAAGGCAGCAACAGATGCATTTGTGCAATGGGCCAATAGAGAATTAAATGTGTGTGAGACAGACACAGAGGTGGAACACACGCTGCCAAACCGGAGACCAAAGAAGACAAAAAGGATGCCAGGCGAGTTATGTGATGATACAGCCATATCAGATGCTGACAGCAAGTATGAGGTACAAGTGCACAATGTCATTCTGGATTCCATCATTGAAAGTATTT
>NC_060150.1:54989172-54991315 GCF_021292245.1 Micropterus dolomieu | reverse complement strand
CCGGCATGTATTTCATTCAAATCGATACAACACAAGACATAACAGACAAAGACCAGTGTTCAGTGATAATTTGTGACGGATGTGAAGACACAGGAGAGGATGATTGCACTGGCGAGTCGTCTACAGGTCAGGGTTTTGTTGATTTGCTTAAATGTGTCCTGGAGAAAATTTAACTTAATATAGCTGAATGTGTTATATTATTATAATTCCACGGACGGAGCCGCTAACATGCAAGGGGAATACCGAGGATTTTCAGCACTATTCACCTGCACAGGTACACATATGGTGTTATGGCCATGTACTGAATTTAGTAATAATGGACGTTACTGGTTGCATTCTATCGAGCGCATCACTTTTTTCTTTGTTAAACGTCATCGCTGTTTTCCAGAGAGATTCATATCAAAAGGATGAATGCATGGGAGGATGTGAGCAAAGATGTGCCGCACAGGCGGCTGTCAACAACGTATTTCCCAACGTTTTTCTAAAAACAGAGAACTGTACACAGATTTCCGCCCTGCTTGATCCCCAGAACTTCAATGGCTTGAAATGTAACGGTGTACCTGCAGGTGCAGTCAGTGCCCTGAGCGCTAAACTGATCAGGCTCGATAGCAGAGCAACTCCTGAGGCCTTACAGGCTGAACTACTTAGCCTCATGTCGTGTACGCCTACAGTGTGAGAGTCATTGTGTTGAGAATTATTTTAGAACATTGCAGCCTAAATTGTTATCATTAATTGCTAGAGCGAAGGTGGTCTGCATTGGCATCATTTAAAGTATTATTTTAGAGTGTAAAGTTAAGATTACAGTGTCAAAACTCTATAGCTATTGTCATCATTTAGAGTGCTATTTTATAGTGTAAAGTTAAAATCACAACACTGAAACTCCATAGCTCTGAGAGTGTGTGGTCCTCTCTGTGTCTAGCTGCCAGGAGGCAGTAACAGTAGCACATGTGTGTGTAAGCAGGCATGTGTGTAAGGAGCAGGATGAGCACAGCAAGACATCATCAAAAACCCCAGCAGAGGAAAAGAAGCAGAATTAGTGTTTAAAAAATTGTGTTACAAAACATACATCAATACAGTAAGAATGTCTCGTCTATAGCAAACAGCACAAGAGACACCAGATTATTCCACAAAGTCAGGTTTTTGGTTAAAATGCATGATCAGCAGAGGGCATGCCTAGGACACAGAGAGGGGGAGCATTGCAGACAAAAAGTTAGACATCAGTCAAGAAACAGTGATTATCCTTAATCAATATTAATCATTGTTAATCATTTTAATCAGTTTTATTGTCTTTAATAAGTTACTTTAAGTGATCATTCTTAAATAATCATTTTACTAGTATTAATCATTAATCATTCTTATTCATTTTCTTTTTACATAGATTACTTTAGTTTTTACTTATAAGTAGTGAACTGTAGTCATGAACACAGAAACAGATCCTTGAGTGGGAGGAATGACTGCAGGAAGAGGCTGCAGGTGGTTCGTCTTGTCCAACTGTCATCTACTGTAGATTATGACCATAGGAGAGGCTGCAGGTGTGCAAGATCTGCTGACACTGTGCATGCTTTGGTCTACTGTTATCTACTGTTGTTGTGATTACACGAGGAACTGCTGAGCTGTTAATCTGCTAACATTAAGACTATATGCTTAATTACTGATTAAGGGGGTTTGATTGTCAACTTCCAAACTCTGGTTATTATAGCCAGTATGAGCTTTGAGTGAATTTGCTTATGACCTGTGTGAGCTTTGAGTGAACTTGCTGAAGGAATTCATGCTTTGCAAAAACACGACAGAGGATGACCAAAAAACCGACAGATGCTTGGCAAAAACACGACAGACAGATGATAAGCAGAAAGCAGAAAGCAGGCAGCATAACTTCAAGAATGCTGTAAGAAACCAGGCATTAATGGAAAATGCAACTTTACTTATGTTATTCTTATATTAATTGGTTAAAAAATACAATTATGTGTCAAATTAAGCATGCGTAACCTTTAAAAAACACAGTGAGACTGAAGTTGAAATGTAAATGATGAACTTCTTATCCAGTAGTAGAAAGTCTACAGTAATAAATGACAGCTGGGGAACAGTGTTAATTGGTAAAAACAACACAATAACAGAGGAAAAGAAGTTCATCATGAGGAAAGGA
>NC_060150.1:54986205-54989072 GCF_021292245.1 Micropterus dolomieu | reverse complement strand
GAGGCCTTACAGGCTGAACTACTTAGCCTGGCCACGCACTGGGACAAGCTGAAGTGATGAGAGATGAGTACTGAGGATGGAGATGATGAGCAGACCCCAGATGAAGAGTGAGATGTTGTGAACACAACATGCCAATCTTGCAGAAAGTGTCCCTTCTGTTGTTATTATGTCCTACAAAGGCATAACCTGCTCACTGACTCCTACCATCTAATCGGACTGTGATACAAGCTTCTGTTAACTCTGTCTGGGACACAAGTTGCATGTGAGCGAAGCTTTTCCATGTTAAAATTCACAGGAGCACCTTGAAAACTTTATGTTGATGGCAATCGAAAAGGAGACTCTGGTTTCTTTGGACACGGATTGCATCATTAAAAGGGTGGCAGAGAAGAGCGCGCTGATGCAACGGCTGCTGATTTAATAAGGTAGGACATGCTTCTTTTTATCATGTATTCTATTGTGGTTTGGTCATAACTGATGGTCATGGTGCTTTATCTTTCTTGATCAGTTGTGTTGTGTGCGTCTGGCTGCTGTGTCATGCTCGTGTGTGCGTGTGAATGTGTGCGTATAGACTGCAGTCTATGCGTCTTGCCGTGTACGCCTACAGTGTGAGAGTCATTGCTGCCTTGTCTGGTGTCTCAGTGGGGAAAATGTCCAGATTCAGGGGACGTTTTTTGTAACGTCATCACTTCGTTGGGCCGGTGAAAACCACATTGCCAGGGCCAAATTTTGGTCCCAATCTGGACCTGGCATCTTGTGACCAATTTAAAGTTTAAATCAAGTCTGTAGCTGAAAGTGTGCTGAACTAGTACCCTTACAGAGTTGAGTAGGGACGAGGAGGATTTAATCCTTCACTCCATTCACTTACAAAGTGTTCCTGGAAAATCTTGAATACTTTGGAAATTATTCAAGGTATCAATGAGAAAAGTACTACCCCTCTATTCATTGAGCTGAACTCAACATTGACTCAGCGTTCACTCGAAATAAAACCGCCTTTAATCATCTGTTGTAGCTGCTGTGAATGTGAAACAGGCAGAGCTGAAGAAAGTGCATGATCAGCAAAACATTTGACTGGATAATTAAGCTTTAAGAAGTTGTCATTAATTGTATAATGTTTTTTAAATTAGCTGCATTTTACTCACATTTCACGTTGATAGAGACAAAACCAGATGTCCTCCCCAGATCATTCACAGCTGCACAGTAATACTTTCCAGAGTCAGAGGACTGGATGGAGCTGAAGACAAGCTTTTGTTCTTTACTGAGAGGATGAAGGTTTTGACATCCATTCCTCTTATACCAGGTATAATTAGCTGCTGGGTTAGCATCACTGCTGCAGGTCAGAGTCACTGAACTGCCCTCAACTATCTCTCCAGAGGGACTCACTGACACAGAGGGAAGCTTTGGAGCATCTGGGGGAGAAAAAATAAATGAACAAACATGAGGACATATTTGTCATTAATTAAATTATGTGTTGTTCTTAAATTAGCTGCATTTTACTCACATTTCACGTTAATAGAGACAAATCCAGATATCGCCCTCCCCAGATCATTCACAGCTGCACAGTAATACTTTCCAGAGTCAGAGGACTGGATGGACCTGAAGACAAGCTTTTGTTCTTTACCGAGAGGAGGAAGGTTTTGATTTCCATGATATTTATACCAGGTGTATTTAGCTGCTGGGTTAGCATCACTGCTGCAGGTCAGAGTCACTGAACTGCCCTCCACTATCTCAGCAGAGGGACTCACTGACACAGAGGGAAGCTTTGGAGCATCTGGAGGAGAAAACATGAACACATTTACATTTAATTTCAAGATGAGGTTGAGTTTTCACAGTGGAGGATTATTTCATTTCGGTGGTGCAGCTTGATTTCCTCGTGTATCAGAAACAGCATGGGTTTCTGTTACCATGGATACAAGTTGAACACTTTGATACATTGAAGATACAAGAACAGATAATCAGGGAATTTCTCTGACAATGCACAAGTTTTATCTGATCCAGAGAATTTAAAACGTCTAAAGACAAGATAACAAATCTTGTTTTAATACATTTTCATTGTGAGTTATTTTACAGTTTAATTTTGCAGTAAAGACAGTGAATAAAAAATAATTATTCAACATGTCTACAATCTCATGGGGAAATGATTTGGTTTTCATCCAGTTCTACAATGAATCACCAAATAGCACTGAGTTACATGCAGTTAATGTGCAGTACAATAGGTTAAAGGCTCCACCAGATGGTGTCATGTCAGTGGAAGACTGGATGTAAACTCACACACTGAAGGAGAGCGGGACTTCTCATATCCTCCTACAGCACAGGAAAAACTGTCTGTAGGGTAAAAGGATACTGAATAAGAATAAGATGTTTGTCCCCAAATGTTCTGTCCATTCTTGTACCAGACGTAGTAATGATGACCAGGTGAAAGACAACTGCTGTGACACTTCAGCTCTGCCCAGTTAGAAGACTCATAGACCTGAAATCTGCTCACCTGCACCTGGAGATCTGAATGTGTGAATAAGGAACAGAAATCTTAACTTTAAACTGAACTGTCAACATAGAAACACAGTAACCTTCATAAGATGTTGGACAGAACTAAATAAATATTCAGATGAAAATGTTACCTGTGACAGACAGAGTGACTCCAGGTAAACCAGTATATGTCCCACCTGGTTGGTTTGTTATGAAACTGAACTTGTACTCAGCTGAGTCGCTCTCTCTCAGGTCTGTGATTCTCAGAGTGCAGTAGTTCATATAACAGTTATACTCCACACGACTTGAATACTCTGACTTTGTTTTCAGATCCACAGCATCATCACCTTTAAACCAGAATGTCCAAACTATATAACGGTAACTGATTGTGGACGGGTATTTAA
>NC_060150.1:54985083-54986185 GCF_021292245.1 Micropterus dolomieu | reverse complement strand
GATGGCCAGGTAGACGACAGCTGCTGTGACACTTCAGCTCTGCCCAGTTAGAAGACTCATAGACCTGTAATCTGCTCACCTGCACCTGGAGATCTGAATCTGTGAATAAGGAACAGAAATCTTAACTTTAGACTGAACTGTCAACATAGAAACACAGTAACCTTCATAAGATGTTGAACATTTGGAACTAAATAAATAAATATTCAGATGAAAATGTTACCTGTGACAGACAGAGTGACTCCAGGTGAACCAGTATATGTCCCACCTGGTTGGTTTGTTATGAACCTGAACTTGTACTCAGCTGAGTCGCTCTCTCTCAGGTCTGTGATTCTCAGAGTGCAGCGGTTCATATGACAGTATACTCTATACAGTATACAGTGACAGTTATACTCCACACGACCTGAATACTCTGACTTTGTTTTCAGATCCACAATTTCATCACCTTTAAACCAGAATGTTTTCTCAACTGTATAACGGTAATTGTTTGTGGTTGGGTATGTGTAGGTGCAGCTTATTTCCACTGTTGATCCTTTTAAGGCACAGATCTTAGTAGAAGTGTAAGTCACTCCCCAGCCATTCTGACTCTGTACCACTGTAACACAGAGCACATCAGAAACAATCAACATTAATAACAGACAAAGTGGATCAAACTACCAATATGGTTTGAGGGAAACGTAACCTGGACAAGCTTCAAAATCCTGAATTATCTGCAGTCATTGTCACAGAAAGTTTATAAGGTGTTTGTCATATTTTAATGTTGTGACAAGTTACTTCTGGGTGTTTCTGCTTGGGTCCATTCATTCAAAAAATCTAAACAAAATGCCTGAAATGCTTATGTGTCAACACACAAGTAATCCAAATAGAAAGTTAATAAAATGACATTTTACTCTCTTTTCTGGGATAGAGCAGCAGAACAGTGGTACATAAAATACTCACAGATGTTCTGTATCATTCTTCTCCCAGCACTTCCTAACTCCTGTTCTAATTACTTAATGCTTTATGACTTTTTATGTTATTTCTGAATAAAACCAGGGTGAACAGAGAGAAGTCTAAACACAACGTCTTGCTCAGTTATACACAGTCAGTGCAAAGGAAGATGTAC
>NC_060150.1:54981514-54985063 GCF_021292245.1 Micropterus dolomieu | reverse complement strand
AAGAGTTAATTATGCAACATGTCTACAATCTCATGGGGAAATGATTTGGTTTTCATCCAGTTCTACAATGAATCACCAAATACCACTGAGTTACATGCAGTTAATGTGCAGTACAAAAGGTTAAAGGCTCCACCAGATGGTGTCATGTCAGTGGAAGACTGGATGTAAACTCACACACTGAAGGAGAGCGGGACTTCTCATATCCTCGTACAGCACAGGAAAAACTGTCTGCAGGATCAAAGTAGGCTGAATAAGAATTAGATGTTTGTCCCCAAATGTTCTGTCCATTCTTGTACCAGACGTAGTAATGATGACCAGGTGGAAGACAACTGCTGTGACACTTCAGCTCTGCCCAGTTATAAGACTCATAGATCTGTAATCTGCTAACCTGCACCTGGAGATCTGAATCTGTGAATAAGGAACAGAAATCTTTATTTTAAACTGAACTGTCAACATACACACAAAGATGTGAGTAACCTTCATAAGATGTTGGACAGAACTAAATAAATATTCAGATGAAAATGTTACCTGTGACAGACAGAGTGACTCCAGGTGAACCAGTATATGTCCCACCTGGTTGGTTTGTTATGAAACTGAACTTGTACTCAGCTGAGTCGCTCTCTCTCAGGTCTGTGATTCTCAGAGTGCAGTAGTTCATATAACAGTTATACTCCACACGACCTGAATACTCTGACTTTGTTTTCAGATCCACAGCATCATCACCTTTAAACCAGAATGTCCAAACTATATAACGGTAACTGATTGTGGACGGGTATTTAATGGTGCAGCTTATGTACACAGTTGATCCTTTAAAGGCACAGATCTCAGTAGAAGTGTAAGTCACTCCCCAGCCATACTGACTCTGTACCACTGTAACACAGAGCACATCAGAAATCAACATTAATAACTGAATTTAACAATCAGTTAAGACAAAGTGGATCATACTACCTATATGATTTAGGTGAAACGTAACGTGGACAAAATCCTCAATTATCTGACTGATAATCTGCAGTCATTGTCATAAAAAATTCCTGAACTGGAATAGAGAATTGTGTTTGTCATATTTTAATGTTACTTCTGGGTGTTTCTGCTTTTGTCCATTCAATAAAAATAAATTAAGCAAAATACCTAAAAGTGCAGTGTATTTCAACACACAAGTAATCCAAACAGAAAATGAATAAAATGACATAACTTTACTAGAATAGAGTAGAACAGCAGTAGGCAACATAAAAGACTCACAGATGTTCTGCATCCTTCTTCTCACAAGGTCATTTCTAACTAAAGCTTTATGACCTTTTTATGTTATTTCTGAATGAAACCAGGGTGAACACAGGCACAGAGAAGTCCAAACACAAAAACTTGCTCAGTTATACACAGTCAGTGCAAAGGAAGATGTAGCAGACCGGTGGTGGAACATAAGGTTTGAGATTAGGGCTGTGATGAAAAACTATGGTCAGGAGAACAAGACGAAGAATAGAAGATATAAATAAGAAGATATTTTCACAGCATTTTGAAGAAATATTTGTTAATGAAATATATGGGTGGAGGGTCTGGGGGTCCTCCCCCAAAAGATTTTGAGCAATAACCTCTTAATTTCCTGCATTCTGGAGACATTTTCTGCACCAATTTATGGTGGAAATGTCTTTATTTATATAAAGGGAAACAAATTAATTTGGCAGACAATAATTCAAAATATAAAAGTATAATGGAATATAATGCATTAATCAGCAGCTTGTAACTTTTTTGGACAATGCACATGTGTTTCTTCAATATTTAAATTGCATTGCATGTTTTCTTATTGTGCAAATAAAGCTTACTCACAGCATTCGTGCACATTTCTTGGTGCAAGCTATTTTTCAGAAACTATATAACAAATTATCCTCTCAAAGTGGTGGGACATGTCCCCAATGTAAATGACACCTATCCCTTAAATGCAGTTTACTGAGCGGGATAAGAGGAGAAATATAAATTATTGGAGAGTCTGTGCTTTTCTTGGTCAGTTCTCTCTGTTCACTCAGGTTGCTGCTGAGTTAAGTGTGACAACTAAAAATAAATGCAGCGTACTGAGGTGTCAGAGAGTTTCTAGCGTCTAAACATAAGACGCAGAAAACTGCTATCAAGATCTCTGACTTTAGCACCCGCTGAATGAGGGTCAATTGTTGGCAGATCGTCAGGCTACATTTTGACGGACAGGGAAAAGGTTCAACAGAACGACACGTGTAGTTGGTTTAGTGTATTATGGCGATTGGTACACACCCCTGCCTCACACACAAGACACACACAGAGCAGTCAGCTCAGGTAATATCCGGTGTTGATGGAGAATAACTAAGTTTGTCTATTAGATGCAAGAGGCATCACTTGGTTTTATTTTCGTTGGTCAACTTTTGTATTGAAAGGACTGTTTTTGTTTGCTTGCTGGGATCCAGAAGAGGTTTTTGTTGAGATATGGACTTTTGCGGAAATTTGAAGACTCATTCATTGTGGTTTAACTGTGGGTTGTGTTTTTTGTCTTCTGGTACCAGTAAGTTACCTTTGAAATATCTGGCTGATTGTTAGATGAGGTGAAATTATGTCATGTACTGAAAGACATGCACGTATAATGTTTTTTGTGTTTAAAATTTGTATGACAACATTATTTACATTAGAATATGTCTTATTCCTTCATTTAGTCTGTCTTGGTGCAGACTAAAAAACTTGCTTGTCACAGTCAGGCAGTGAAGAAAGTTAATTTTGGACACAGAGCATGGAAACATCACACTGAGATCAGACAGTAGGAACTAGCAGGGTTTCGTTCAGATGAAGATATGACAGAAGTAGTGTCAGAATGACTTCACTATGTGAGACCAGTAGGCTATCCCTCTAAAAACATTCACCGTGATAAAAGTAGCTGCAGATAGGAACTAATCGTCCACCATCTTCTGCAACCAGAGTCAACTGTCGAACACATTAAGGCAACAGGTTTCAGCAGAGAAAGGATTAACAGTCATGAATAAAACCCCAAATATTCTCAGTTTACCGTATATAAAAGTGATTAGCACACAATTACCTTGTGTAAAAGACAAGAGTAAAGGCCTACACAAAATTTGATCTTCCTTATATTCATTACAACTGACACAAAAAATAAAAAATAAATAAAAATAACTGACACAAAAACAAACTGTAGTGCATTTGACTCATAACAGTTTAAAATAGCACTGTAGCAGCAGGACAGAGGGTAAGTGAGAGAGATTAGTGATTGGTGGTTATGTAGGGACTGAACCCTTCTATAGAATTTGACCCCTTGTTTTGTTACCTCAGAATAGTTCTGTACCCTTCTATGGGTTGGAGCTTTATTTTGCAGACTCAAACCCTTCTATGGTATCTAGCAGATGTCTGCACATATCCTATATAAGCTATGTTTGATGTACAGAGCGACAGAGTGGCCATCGGGCTGGGTCACTCTCCAAGCTGCTGCAGAGCTTGTAATTGATGCTGAACTCCTTGATGTAATAAACTTTTATGATCAAGAACAGTGTCAAGCGGATTTCTTCTCAACACATCATCGCAGCA
>NC_060150.1:54980879-54981494 GCF_021292245.1 Micropterus dolomieu | reverse complement strand
CAGAGCATGGAAACATCACACTGAGATCAGACAGTAGGAACTAGCAGGGTTTCGTTCAGATGAAGATATGACAGAAGTAGTGTCAGAATGACTTCACTATGTGAGACCAGTAGGCTATCCCTCTAAAAACATTCACCGTGATAAAAGTAGCTGCAGATAGGAACTAATCGTCCACCATCTTCTGCAACCAGAGTCAACTGTCGAACACATTAAACAGGGCAACAGGTTTCAGCAGAGAAAGGATTAAGTCATGAATAAAACCCCAAATATTAGTTTACCGCATGTAAAAGTGATTAGCACACAATTACCTTGTGTAAAAGACTAAAGAGTAAAGTCCTACACAAAATTTGATCTTCCTCATATTCATTACAACGGAAACAAAACATAACAAATTAACATTCAGGGAGCTTCGACATTACACACAACCAATGTTTTTACAGTTTCTGGGAAGTTTGCCTTTCAAACAACTCTGATCCACTTATGGCTATAAATGTAAGTTTAGATATTTAGTACCTGCCACAGAGAGAAGGAAGACGACAAATCCACTCGCTGCTGCAGTTAAACTCATAGCTGCTCCTCTCATCTCTCTGTGTGGCTTTAGAGACAATAAAACGT
>NC_060150.1:54977413-54980792 GCF_021292245.1 Micropterus dolomieu | reverse complement strand
CTTGATGTAATAAACTTTTATGATCAAGAACAGTGTCAAGCGGATTTCTTCTCAACACATCATCGCAGCATTATTGTTCGGACACCACAATATAAAAAACATAAATAACAAATTAACATTCGGCTATTTTCCACATTACACACAAAACCAATGTTTTCACCGTTTCTGGAAAGTTTTCCTTTCACACAACTCTGATCCACTTATTTCCACATGTGACCTTCAGCCTACTTTTACAAGACATACATTTTTACATATTTCCCTATTTTAATGCAATGAATGCAAGTTTAGATATTCAGTACCTGACACAGAGAGAAGGGAGATGACAAATCCTCTCGCTGCTGCAGTTAAACTCATAGCTGCTCCTCTCATCTCTCTGTGTGGCTTCAGAGACAATAAAACATGTCAGGAGATAAAATAATGTACACAGGAGATATACAGTATCAGTCACATCAATAAACAATTCTACTTACAGTGAAGAAGGGCGCTGTCTTTAAAGAAGCCTTCCTCTGTGGTCCGTGAGCAAAAGACGGATATCTAAATATGAAATGACAAGATTTCCTTCCTCTTTAGATTATTTATGGCCTAAACATCATGAGCAGGATGCCAGTTAACACCAACATCACAATAAAGTAGTGACGATTTGCAAACTATAAACTTAATAAGAGAGAACAAAAAATAGTGTTATGGCTGGTTGGTACGAAACCTGTTTCGGTGTGTCCCACTGACACAAGAACAGGCCATTCAAAAAGAGAAAACTCAATTTAAAATTGAAAAGGTGTATTTGATACATCACTTGACACGTCTAGTGCATCTTTAGACAGTGAAATAAGCTTTATACCAGTATTAGTTCAGAGAGGACTGCAGCAGTATGGGATGCAAAAAGTCACGTGCTGAGCTCAGTGTTTATTCAGTATTGACAAAACATGTAAGAAAAGTAGATGAGAAACAATGAATTAAACAGAAATCAGAATGTAAATAAATACTTTTCAGAATTACATTTTGCAGCTCTCTCACTCACAGTCATTGTGACTCTGTGTCACTGTAACACAGAGCACATCTGACAAGATGCTGCTGGAGGTAAGACAGAAAATATGTCTTGTTGTAATTTGGGTGAAGTGACTCTTTGAAACAGGCAGTGGAGGGAGCTCTCAGAGTGAGGAAGCCTGAATGTGCCACAACAAAGGTTCACCACTAGAGGGCAGTGAAACATCACAGATACTGAATCAGGACGCTGAAACATTTTACCATCCATCATCATTTCATCCTCATAGTGACAAGAACCAAGAATGTCAGAAAGCCAAAGCAAAAAAACACAATTGAATTTATTTTGTCTTGATAGCTGGGAAATAAAATAATATTCTAAAAAATAAACAGAAAAGCTGAAATGCAGTTTCCTACTACAGAGTTGTCACACTGGACCGTCACTTGTTGTGGAAGCTGGCTGTTACTTTATAAATAATAATATATACAAAATAACATTTTCTATAACAACTTTAATCTTCACATTCTGTAATATACCTTTAAAGGGGCATTATGGAGTTTCCTGCGGCCACTAGCGGTGCGGTTCTAAGTGTGCTTGTACACGTGTTTGCTTGAACTCATGAGCGAGCATAATCCGAAACACAACCACTTTCACACAGAAATCCTGCAATAAACGCAGGAACACCAGCATGAAGGCTATGGCTTTTCACTCAGACATGTTCAGGCACTGTTACTTCAACGTTCCCGTCTCAGAGGCAGATCAACACCGGCTCTGTTAACGTTACTTCTCAATCCTCCTGGAAAAAAGGCAGCGTGACAGCGGCAGTAGACAGGCAGGGAGACAGCTTCACACTATATACTGGAAACTCAGGTGTTGTTGCTGTAGTCTGAGAGGGTCGGAAGCGCGCACAGAGCTGAATCCGACCCGGTGTCCTCACATTAAAAGCAGAAGAGTGGCTGATGCAAGCAAGAGAGAAAACAGAGGTGTGCATCATTTCTGAGTGAGTTTTCAGCCCATTGACAATAATCCAATGAAAACTTGATATACATATACACACATATACACACACATATATATATGTGTGTGTGTGTGTGTGTGTGTATACAAATATATATATATGCATGTTTTGTTCTCACCTGACTGTAACAAATACATCTTTAACATTCAACTTTTCCTGAAGAAACACGGCGATGTAATTTAACTTGGGACACAGTTAATTTCAGAATAACTAAACATACAAACTGTTGAAGAACAAATGAAAGGACACTGTATGTTTTCATATGTAAGTGCTGTCTGTGAGGATTAAGCCTTTTTTGGAAAAGTGAGGGGCAGGTTCTTTTTGATGAAAAGAAGCTTCTCTGCATTATCAGCTGTGAGCCTGTTTCTGTTTTCATCCACAATATGTGACACGCATGGGGCTGAGAGGTATCTGCGTGACATTTGGGCCAGTGTGGGAAACCGCATTTTGTTAACGCTCCAATACTGAATTGGTTTGTCTTCCCAAGAAGTTGTGTTCTCTCCAAGGTATGTCTCTAACTGAATGGCAGCACCCACAGGTGCAGTGCTCAGTGATGTCGATGCTTGCGCATCTGCTATCTCATCAAACACACTGTCCAGAGTGCTGCTGTCCTGGGCCTTGCGTATCTTTCTTGCAGGTGGCTCCCCCATATCTTCCTGTTTGTCCTCCAGACACATTCTGCATCTCCTGTAACTCCTGCATCACCATCTCTTTGGCCTCTGTGGCAGTGTTTTTGTTTGAAAAAAAACGATCTTTATACCTAAATCAGAGAATTATATTTTTGCCGTTGGCAGACAAGCTCATTTGAAATAGTAACTGAATGTCGGAAAATATCGTAATAAATTTAATTGATTATTTAGGTTGATATCATAATAAAATTTTCTTTTCATCATTCTCTCATCACATGATCATCACACTCACGCACACACTTTACCTCGGATACTGTTCCAATGCAGTAGAGCGGGTTTTTTTCCGTGTCCGTGAAGCGTCTCTTGACGGCTGCAAACAAGGTTCCCTTCATTGTTTTGATGCCATGGTCCTCGTCTGTTTCTTTGGTCAAAAGTTTCTGAAGCACAGTGACCGCAGGGATCACATCTGAAGCCAAAGCATCAAAGGAGCTCACTTTTTCTGGTTAACTCCTCAAACGGAGCAAGAACAGATAAAGTCCTTTCTAAAAGCGCCCACTGGTGAGCGGTGAAATTGTCTGGGAGTTCATATTCTGACCCAAATATTCCCACAGCCCGCTTCTGCTCGATGCCCGTTTCTGCCCTTATTGGCATATTGAGCTGCATCTGAATGTCTTCCAGGCGGGAGTAGGCTAAGGCAGAATGTTGAAAATGTCCAACTATTCTACGTCCGACTGCCACCGCATCAGCAAC
>NC_060150.1:54973179-54977313 GCF_021292245.1 Micropterus dolomieu | reverse complement strand
GGGTGACATCTTCCTGCTCTAAGAGCCTATGATAGTCTCTAAGCCTTGGCATAGTCAATGTGTATTTTCCATAGTTCAGCAGATTCCTGAGACTATGACGGGTAAGAATTGTTACTGGGTAACCCATTGTAACAGATGATGCTTTGTCATACATTAAATAAACTCCCACCATTGCTCTGTAGCACAGTGAGAGCCCTAGTTCTACTTCTGAATATGCAGTAGAATAATAGGAAATAGGTTGAGGATTCGACCCTGTACCCGTCGGCTGACAAAGGACTTCACATGCATATTTACCTCCAGTGGAAGTAGACACATATAACAAGAAATTCTCAGAGTAGTCTGGTAGTGTGAGCGCTGGTGCCTCCTGTAACCTCTGTTTGATTGTTTCAAATGCCACAAGGCCTTCCTGTGTCCAGGACAGATTGCTGTGAAGTTGAGCGTTCCCAGCATCCTTAACCATAACTCTCAAAGGTCCCGTCAAACTAGAATAATCCTCAACCCATGCTGAAGAATAACCAGCAATACCGAGAAACGTCAACATCTCTCTGACAGTTCTAGGCGTTGGAGCCTTACGAATAGCCTCCAATTGACAATCAGAAATGCTTCTGTGTCCATGCATTATTGTCTGACCCAAATATACAACCTTCTCCTGGCAATATTGCAACTTCTTTTGTGAGGCCTTATGCCCCTTTTCTGCCAATATCTGTAGCAATTTAATTGAGTCTTTATAACATGTTTCTTTATCTTGTGAACAGATCATAATATCGTCTACATATTGAATCACAGTACTCTGCAATATCTGATCTATCCCTACCAAATCGTCTTTTAATACTTTGTTAAAAATATAAGGACTATGTTTAAACCCTTGTGGCAATCTCTCATACTCATAGAACTGTCCTTTATATGTGAATCCAAATAAACCCTGACTCTCTATACTAAGGGGAAAAAATGCACCACACAAATCTAACACCGTGAAATGTGTTGCATCAGGAGGAGTTTGGGCTAACAAAGTATGTGGATCCGGAACTTCTGCTGGAAAATCAGTTACCACTTCATTTACTGCTCTCAAATCATGAACCATACGATAAGTCTCATCAGGTTTCTTCACAGGCAACAAAGGCGTGTTACTCTAAGGATTTGTTGTTATCTTCAAAACATCTGCTTTCAAAAGTCCTTCAATTTGTGGTTCGATCCCTGGAATTGCTTCATCCTTCATTGGATACTGATACTTCCAAGGAGGTCTAGCTCCTAGTCGAAGTTCAACTTTCACTGGTTGTGCTGACTGCACAAGTCCAATATCGGTTACTGTGCTGAGACCACAAACATTCTGGAACTTGTCGCAACATCTCCTCTTTCATAGAATCTGAATCCATCTTGGCACTACAAATAGATTCATGTGTCATCCGTACAGCTTGTGGCTGTCCTTGTCCTTTAGCTGAAATCATGATTTTGAGAAATGGCTGATCTGTACTCCTCCAAATTGCCAAATTCTCTTTCATCGGTACAAAAACAGCTTCCTCTGCTTCAGTCATCATTTCTCCTATGTGTTTCTGCTCATAGTCTTCAGAAACCAACAAGATCACATGTGGCACACTCTTCTCAATTTTGAATTCTTTCTCCAGATAATCATCAGTGTTTACCTTCATAGCTGCTCCTTGTGGTCCCAAAATTATGCAACATGAGCTTAGTTGAATTCCCTTTGGTTGATGAGCCAACCATTCCTCTGGGTTTGATTGGGCAGCATTCTTGAAATACTTGAGCGTGCAATGAAATGGATATTCCGGAAGTTTCGCATCTGGCATATTTGCCACAATAAATTTCTCCCATATCTTAGCCGGCTCCAAAAAATCTGCACTGAGATTTCCAATCCAAAATACTGCAGAGAACTCCATCTCTGTTGTCATCAATAATTGGTGGACCATTTCTTTTGGCACTTCTATCAGACAGCCATCAGGTGTACATTTTATTGTGCAATTCAATCTACACAAAGCATCCAAAAATTTCTTCCATACCTGGAATCCCAAGGAGATTAGCAAAAAGTCTTAATATCTCCTATGGTAGTTTGTGTTCCTACCGTAATTTCTTCCAACTTCGAGATCCAAGGATGTGCTCCATCTTGAAGAATAGGCAACTTCTCAAGTATATCTGACATATCAATATTGTGCAAAGGCTTATACTCCAGATTCTGTCCTCATCAGACATCTGCTAGATACCATAGAAGGGTTCAGTACTATTCTGAGGTAACAAAACACGGGGTCAGAGGTCAAATTCTATAGAAGGGTTCACTCCCTACATAACCATCAATCACTGCTCTCCCCTTAAGAGGTCACTGACCCTCTGTCCAGCTGCTACAGTGCTATTTTAAACTGTTATTAGTCAAATGCACATATGTTATACACACTCACCATAATTGGACAGTTGAAGACTGGAAAAATGTTGCCTGGTCTGATGAGTCTCGATTTCTGTTCAGATGGTAGAGTCAGAATTTGGCGTAAACAGAATGAGAACATGGATCCATCATGCCTTGTTACCACTGTGCAGGCTGGTGGTGGTGGTGTAATGGTGTGGGGGATGTTTTCTTGGCACACTTTAGGCCCCTTAGTGCCAATTGGGCATCGTTTAAATTTTTGGGATGTGGTGGAACGGGAGTTTCGTGCCCTGGATGTGCATCCCACAAATCTCCATCAACTGCAAGATGCTATCCTATCAATATGGGCCAACATTTCTAAAGAATGCTTTCAGCACCTTGTTGAATCAATGCCACGTAGAATTAAGGCAGTTCTGAAGGCGAAAGGGGGTCAAACACAGTATTAGTATGGTGTTCCTAATAATCCTTTAGGTGAGTGTATGTGAGTGCATGTGACTGGATCTGAGAAGCACTGGTGGATGGAATGAGTGAAGTACGGGTGGTTGATTGGAGGAATGAATGAAGCGCAGGTGGTAGAATAAGTGAGAGAGGCGTGGTCCTGTTCCTGAACCTCAGTTTACGTTCCTCCATTAATATTCTCCAGAGTCAGATGACTGGATGGATCTGAAGACAAGTTGTGGTTCCTCACTGACACGTTCATGGTCTGGACTTGAACTTTCTCTTGTACCAGATATAGTTAGCTGCTGGGTTAGCATCACAGCTACAAGTCACTGAACTGCCCTCCACTAAATAACCAGAGGGACTCACTGACACAGAGGGAAGCTTCTGCAGGAGCATCTGCAGGAGATTTAAACATTTTGAGTTAAAATGACAATGATTTTGTAAAACAAGATTTTATATTACAAAGATAATTGTTTACTCAAGAGAAAATTAAAGAAAGTAAAACACAATACATTCTAAATGTTTTTTATGTTTGATATTGATGCTGTCATGAAGATTCTGAAGACTCTACGTGTTTCTGCTCTCACACACCTTTATAGCAAAATTGTTTTCTTTTTACTTTTTTTTAAATGGGACTAACTATCCCTCATTCCAAGTTTTGGAGATTTTAAAACTTAAAACAAAAGGCTTGAATGAATTAAACTGCCTGATTGAAAATACATTTTGTTTATAATAAATAGATCATGTTTATGAAGAGGAACTAAAAAATGTGTAAAAGGTAAAACTGAATTGTTCTTGACTATTTTGGTGAAACCTTTTAAACCAGATTACATTATTTTAGTGGAATAATTAGGAGTGAACTCACACACTGAAGGAGAGGGGAACAGCTCATATCCTGATACAGCACAAGAATAGCTGTCTGCAGGAACAAATGAATGATGTGCATGAAAATAAACTTTGTTTTCCTGAATGTTCTGTCCATTCTTGTACCAGATGTAGGAAGGACGATCAGGCAGCCGACACTTGCTGTGACAGGTCAGCTCAGTCCAGTTAGAATACTGGTTGACTGTGGATCTCCTCACATGTACCTGGAGCTGTGGATCTGGGATTAACCAACAGAAATGTTATTTTTAGAATTTCAGTTCTTTTACTATCCCAAGTGGGAAACTTGTCAGGGCACAATATAAGTATCACACAAACAACCCAAGTACAAAGGAAAAACAGAAAGAAATACAAAAAGTGTGGCCACTATATACAGTACTCTAAAAACACCTAAAAACATAAAACAATCTCTAAAATGCAAGGTTAGCTAAGACAAAATACAC
>NC_060150.1:54971543-54973159 GCF_021292245.1 Micropterus dolomieu | reverse complement strand
CCTTGTTACCACTGTGCAGGCTGGTGGTGGTGGTGTAATGGTGTGGGGGATGTTTTCTTGGCACACTTTAGGCCCCTTAGTGCCAATTGGGCATCGTTAAAATTTTTGGGATGTGGTGGAACTTCTGTGGTTGTTCTTGACTATTTTGGTGAAACCTTTTAAACCAGATTACATTATTTTAGTGGAATAATTAGGAGTGAACTCACACACTGAAGGAGAGGGGAACAGCTCATATCCTGATACAGCACAAGAATAGCTGTCTGCAGGAACAAATGAATGATGTGCATGAAAATAAACTTTGTTTTCCTGAATGTTCTGTCCATTCTTGTACCAGATGTAGGAAGGACGATCAGGCAGCCGACACTTGCTGTGACAGATCAGCTCAGTCCAGTTAGAATACTGGTTGACTGTGGATCTCCTCACATGTACCTGGAGCTGTGGATCTGGGATTAACCAACAGAAATATTATTTTTACTATCCCAAGTGGGAAACTTGTCAGGGCACAATATAAGTATCACACAAACAACCCAAGTACAAAGGAAAAACAGAAAGAAATACAAAAAGTGTGGCCACTATATACAGTACTCTAAAAACACCTAAAAACATAAAACAATCTCTAAAATGCAAGGTTAGCTAAGACAAAATACACACTAACTGTCTTCCAGTGAAAATGTTACCTGTGACAGACACAGTGACTCCAGCTGAACCAGTAAATGTCCCTGTTAACGTGTTGAAGTTGAACTTGTACTCAGCGGAGTCGCTCTCTCTCAGGTCTCTGATTCTCAGAGTGCAGAAGTTGTTTCCACATTGATGCTGCACACGATCTGTTTCCAGATCCACATATTGATCATTTCTCTCTTTTGTGAACCAGATTATAGTATGGTCGTCATTTATTCAGGATGGGTTTCTGTATGTGCAGTTTATGTCCACTGTTGATCCTTTCAAGGCACAGATCTCAGTAGAAGTGTAAGTCACTCCCCAGTCATTCTGACTCTGTACCACTGTAACACAGAACACATCAGAAAACAGTCAGATTTATAACAGCAGAGGATAGATTTTAATATTTTATAAAAATGAAAGACTAAGCTGTACAAGGCAAGGCAATTATTGTCTCACATATTACAGACACGTACATTCATGGTGCAGTGCATTAGCTAAACAGATCCACCAGATGGTTTTATGTTAGTGGAAGACTGTGGAGTAAACTCACAGACTGAAGGAGAGCGGGAGTTCTCATATCCATTTACAGCACAGGAAAAGCTATCTGCAAGATCAAAGGAGCCTGAGTAAGTAGATGTTCCCTGCCTGTACTGTCCATTTTTATACCAGACATAGGACAGATGATCAGGTAGATGACAACTGCTGAGACACTCCAGCTCTGCCCAGTTAGAAGTCTTGTAGATGTCTAATCTGGTCACCTGCACCTGGAGATCTGAATACGTGAATAAGAAGGCTTCATTTTAGACTGAACTGTCAACATACACACACACAACTAACGTTCATAAGATGTTTAATACAGGGAACTAAATTGTTACCTGTGACAGACAGAGTGACTCCCGGTAAACCAGTATATTTCCCACGTTCTTGGTTTGTTATGAACCTGAACTTGTACTCAG
>NC_060150.1:54967198-54971523 GCF_021292245.1 Micropterus dolomieu | reverse complement strand
ATCCACATAAACATTATCACTCTCTTTCGTAAACCAGAATGTTTCCTCAGCTTTGGTATCATGATTATTTAAGCTGGAGGGATATATGTAGGTGCAGCTTAATTCCACTGTTGATCCTTTTACGGCACAGATCGGAGTAGAAGTGTAAATCACTCTCCAGCCATTCTGACTCTGTACAACTGAAAAACAGATGACTTCAGAATCCAAAATCCGATCAATAACAACATCAGAGAACAGACTTAATTTTACTTATTTATTTTTGTAGGACTTAATTGAACTACTGTACATTTACAAAACTACTTCCAGAGGAGTCAAACTATTTGCCACAGAGTGAAACTAGTGTAACTGAACTTGAACTGAAGTATAAGTATATTATCAGGTGTTTCTGTTTTTAATGATATCATAGGCATATTTATTTCAGACATAAAAATGTCTCTGCATTAGGGGTGAAGCAGGAAAGTACCACCTTTTAATACTTTTTAGTTAAAGTGGTTACTGAAACCTTGCATTTAATGTTTTTTGGAGATCTGACACCAAAACCCTAAAGTCGCTTTGCCATTTTGTCCATTCAGCTGGTGCTGATCCAGCAGATGGAACAATTTTTGAAGATCAACTCATCAAATCCATGTAAATTAAAAACAGATTTCTAGGTGGTCCAGGGTCCCTGCACTACTTTGAGCTTTGAACTAAAGAAATCAATTTCTGCCAGGAAGTGAAAACAATTATAGAAAGAACAAAAAATCTAAATTTTAAGATACTAAGTACAAATTTTTACTTCCTAAGTAGAAATTGTGAGCTGGTGCTCGCTCATTATTTTGACTTAATATTCAAGAGAAAGAAATGCATTGACACTGACTCAAGTATTCTGCTTGGCAATAAAACAGGTAGTTTTCCTGCAAATCCAAGTGAAAAAGTGATTTTACACAATTAAAAAGGTTAGCCATCAACTTAATGACATAAAAGTAGAAATATGTGCGAGAAGACTTCACTGTTTGAGACTCAACAAGAAGAGAAGCAGAATGATTGAGTCAGTTTTATCAGACCCCCACCTCCTACCAAAATATCAGTTCAATTTCAATTAAATTCAAATTCGCTTTATTGGCATGAATGTGTAACAACAATATTGCCAAAGCATCATACATACAACATAAGAACAATCAACCCCATACATTTCATTAATCAAGTAATTAAAGCGTATGTGTGTTTGTGTTAAAAAAATAAATAAAAGTATCTTTTATTTAATAAAAAAAGTAAATAAATAAAAGTAAATGCAGATATCACTGCATTGTGCTAAAAGTGCCCACAGGTTGAGACAAGTAGTCGTCCTTCTATGGGGATGAATAATTCAAGTGAATATCACATTGAATCCAAGAATGTATTTTCCTTCTCTGCAACCCTTACTGTACACCATCCATCCATCCATCCATCGTCAACCACTTATCCTGTGTACAGGGTCGCAGGGCCTTACTGTACACATTAAATGTATTCAGATAGACTATATAATATACAAGAAAGTCCACAAACCACTGTGTGGTAACAATCCAGACACAGACATTTATAGACATGAAATGTCATGTGAAAAGAACGAATGTCATTTAGAGAGGAAAGAAATCCAAACTCTGTAGTTTCATCTTCAGCTTTATTGATCTCTGGGAGGAAGTGACATGTTACAGCATCATAAGAGACTGCTGGCTAAGAGGTAACGAACACCGACACTATTTGACTGAAATAATTACAAATAGACAAGGATGGAAATTAGAAGGAAGCCATTAAAAAACTGCATAGACTATATACAAATTAGCTGAGATATAAGAGAATTGTGAAGGTATTTATGCAAAACTCCCTCACTTACTTACAGACACTGTGGAGCAGCCTCAGCATTACTTTTACTCTGTTATTAATGCACCTGTTTACTTTTATTTTGACTTACTGATGTTGGATATCACTGTAACTACTACTCCTGAACTAACAGTAGAGTCATACACACAAAATATGTAGCTCCTAACTAGCTGAGTTTTATGAAACTCCATAAAAAAATGACAACTTACAATTGTTAAATATGTCAGAGGTCACACGCCTCTGGAGCAACTAGGGGTTAAGTGTCTTGCTCAGGGACACATTGGTGGATGTGTCGCAGTGGGAATCTAAAGGCATGTGTCTTATCCACTGCTCCATCACCACCCCTACTGCTATACTGGTGGATGTTATGTTGAAAAAATGAATGAAAGTGAAAAAAGTTTATAAAAAAACAGAAACATCATAAATGCAATATCTGTTGTGTTCATTAGGTTTTGTTGACGGTGCTGTACAATGCAGCTGGATTCTCTCCAGTTTCCTGACCTCTGGATATTGTTTGAAATAATATAAATAACCTCATATCCCAAACTTGATACAACAAATGTAAAAGCAGAGCAGGGAAAATGCAAAAACAACACATTTATTTCACAGTTATTTCATTTTAATCTTGTAGTGAGGATAATGTGAGAAGAGCTGCTCACCTCGGGGCAGTATTACTCTTAAATGTGACAACAGCGTACTCCATGAAATCTTGCTGCTCCGTGTGTCTGAGGGAGCGAGCTGGTCTGATGTTGGAGTAGAGAGGATCTGCCTGATTGTTGGTGAAGTGAATGCTGGTATACTGAAGGTTATCCTGCTCCTCTGGCTGTTCAGGTAGAAACTGCACAGACATATTTTACATGAGTGGGTTTTTCATTTGAATAGTGAATTCTTACAGATGATTGCAGCCAGGACAAAAAGACTGAAGCAACTACAGCTGTGGTAATGATGGAACAAATAACCCTGCTTCACCGTGCATTACAGAAAAGAGCTAAGTAAAGGAATTTACAAGGAAAGGACAAAAAGTAGGAAAGCTTCTGGATCTACTAGGAATTTAGTCACATTCATTAGAAATTCATTGCTGTGAAGAAGGACGTCAAAAGAGAAACATGAAGTCCTTCTCAGTCAGATTCATTTTCCAGAAGCACTTCTTGAATAAGATCCGTGACTATTCTCACCTGTTCCCTGTTGTCTGGTCTCTCTTCAGGCTCAGACGATTCCTTGGAAGCCCTCTTTTTCCTGGTTAGGAGAATAAATAAGAAAATAAATGACTGAACGTTTTAGGTTGGACAAACTGACCTTCAGTGATTTAACATTCAATGATTCAGTGAAACAGAGCTGCTCACCTGATCCACAGGAAGAGACAGAGGGAAATGATAACCAGGAGAACAACAGTGATTGTTGTAGCAACTGTTAATTTCCCTGCTCCTGAGAAATGGGGAACAGAAGAAAACACAGACAGTAAATTAGAGTGTTACAGCATGTTTGGACCCATTTCTCCCATAGAGTAACACTGCTTTCCAAACACCAATCAGAGTAAACCAAATTATTACCAATGTAAAGAAACTGATTTGGAGCGAAACTGAAAGTAGAATAGATCAGAATGTTCTCTCTAAAAAGAGATTATTATCTCTCTACTGTCAGAGATAGAAAGCAGAGACAGATCCGAACCAAGTACAGTGCATTTGTGTTTACTGTATTATAGTTTTGCAAGAATTGTTTGCTTTTGCAAGGGATGTATAATGTTTTGTTTTATTGCTGTAAGGTTTTGTGATTAGTGTGTAGAGGTTTTAAAAATAACCACAAGTTTGAAAAATTGTGCCTAAGGAATTAAAAAACACTGTACTGTCCCCAGCTGAGGTCCACAATTTCCTGCACTCACTGAAAATATACAAGCTGATACATTTCAGAGTGTGTGTGCAGCTCAATGCAAAAACGTACCTGCCACAACAATCAGATGTAAGGTGGAGTTATGACGTCCTCTTCTGTTCTGGGCTTCACAGTAATAATTCCCACTGTGTTCAGCTCTGATGTCAGTGATGGTGAAGTTCTGTCCTGATGCTTTTGGTGAGTCTTCATTCTCCTTGTACCAGGTATAATTAGCTGCTGGGTTAGCATCACTGCTGCAGGTCAGAGTCACTGAACTGCCCTCCACTATCTCAGCAGAGGGACTCACTGACACAGAGGGAAGCTTTGGAGCATCTGGAAAAGATAAACAAACAAAAATGAGGATAGATTTCTTTGGTGCTACATGTTGTATTGAAACGAGTAATAGTTATGTGTTTGTACGCTGTTTTCATTTTCTATTTTACCCTTTTAAAAAAATATATTTTAAAGTTTTTTTCAATGTTGCTTTTATGTAAAGCACTTTGAATTGCCTTGTTGTTGTGCTTTACAAATAAACTTGCCTTGTCTTGCCTTATGTTTGTGGAAGCATCTGAAACTTTGGAGGTGGTTTTGTGACTGGCAGCAGACAGAGCTGTGTGTTC
>NC_060150.1:54953961-54967178 GCF_021292245.1 Micropterus dolomieu | reverse complement strand
TTGCTCCCATAGAGTAACACTGCTTTCCAAACACCAATCAGAGTAAACCAAATTATTACCAATGTAAAGAAACTGATTTGGAGCGTTACAAAGAAGAATCTAAAAGCCAAAGTAGATCAGAATGTTCTCTCTAAAAAGAGATTATTATCTCTCTACTGTCAGAGATAGAAAGCAGAGACAGATCCAACCAAGTACAGTGCATTTGTGTTTGCTGTATTATAGTTTTGCAAGAATTGTTTGCTTTTGCAAGGGATGTATAATGTTTTGTTTTATTGGTGTAAGGTTTTGTGATTAGTGTGTAGAGGTTTTAAAAAATAGCCACTAGTTTGAAAAATTGTGCCTAAGGAATTAAAAAACACTGTAATGTCCCCAGCTGAGGTCCACAATTTCCTGCACTCACTGAAAACATACAAGCTGATACATTTCAGAGTGTGTGTGAGCTTAATGCAAAAACTTACCTGCCACAACAATCAGATGTAAGGTGGAGTTATGACGTCCTCTTCTGTTCTGGGCTTCACAGTAATAATTCCCACTGTGTTCAGCTCTGAAGTCAGTGATGGTGAAGTTCTGTCCTGATGCTTTTGGTGAGTCTTCATTCTCCTTGTACCAGGTATAATTAGCTGCTGGGTTAGCATCACTGCTGCAGGTCAGAGTCACTGAACTGCCCTCCACTATCTCAGCAGAGGGACTCACTGACACAGAGGGAAGCTTTGGAGCATCTGGAGGAGAAAACATGAACACTTTTAACATTTAATTTCAAGATGAGTTTGAATTTTCACAGTGGAGCATTTTAAATGGACTATATTTCATACAAACACAAAGTGGAGGTGCAGCTTGATTTCCTCCTTTATCAGAAACTATGTGGGTTCCTGTTACCATGGATACAAGTAGGACACTTTGTTACTGAAGCAGTAGACGAAAGAGTGAAGGAGAGTGGTAATCTACATGTCTATAAGAAGTTTCCTTCATTTTCTTTCATTAATATCATAGAGGGAAGCTACTGAAGAGTGTGTGTGTGTGCACACAATGGGGATTCACATAAGGCAATTTATGTTTTTTTTGTGTTGGGTGCAGTACTCCAGTGGGCCAGTAGGTGGCTCCTGTCTGTTTTGGGTCAAAGGTAATTTAAGTAGGAACCTTTGCAAAGGTTCATTTAGTTTTTTGACCGCTCTGGCACGCTAAGATGGGCGGCGCCGTACAAAGGTTGTATGAAAATGTGTAACATTCAGTGGATGGCATTATGGATTATTGTATTTACCTGAAGACCATCATCGATGAACAATGAATTCAATCAAAACGGCAAATGCAAACAACATTATTTCGTATCACACTAGTGGCCTATGGCGGCTGCAAACGCATTAATTAGATACCTGTCTTTTTGTGACTTTTAGCCACTACACACGTGTTAGAAATACCAAACTAGAAGGATGTTCTCTGAAGAATGCAAGTTTGGGCTGTCAGGTTACTTTTGAAACTGAATATTAAAAATAAAAATGTAATTTAATTTATTTTTTAAGGATAAAGGACAAAAGATCTTTGCAATTACACATTAACAAGGTCACAGTCATGGTTATTTATTAAATACAAGGGTAACACAAAAAATCTAGCTTGTTTTGTTGTATTACTTTTGTCCCAGCTGACGGGGTCAAAAGTAAGAATGTGCCACTTATGTTTAAAGTGAAATTATACAGAAGTTGTTCTACATTTGTACAAAATACCACCTGATATTGATAGACCACACCTGTGAGTTAGTGACCACAGCAAAAATATATCTCTGTCTGAAACATTATCTCTTAAAATCAGGTTTTTCTGAAAAATGGTTCTTTAGCCCCTGCTCTCCCCTACTGTAGCTGCTCAGTGAACTACAGCAGCAGACTGTGAATGTGAAACAGGCAGAGCTGAAGAAAGTGCATGATCAGCAAAACATTTGACTGGATAATTAAACTTTAAAAAGTTTTCATAAGTTTTAAATTAACTGTGTTTTGCTCACATTTCACATTAATAGAGACTAATCCAGATGTCTTTCTTCCTTCATTCTTGACTGCACAGTAATACTCTCCAGAGTCAGAGGACTGGATGGAGCTGAAGACAAGCTGTGGTTCTTTACTGAGCAGTGTTTTTTTCTTCTTGTACCAGGTGTATTTAGCTGCTGGGTTAGCATCACTGCTGCAGGTCAGAGTCACTGAACTGCCCTCCACTATCTCAGCAGAGGGACTCACTGACACAGAGGGAAGCTTTGGAGCATCTGGAGGAGAAAACATGAACACATTTAACACATTAAATGGACAATATTTCACACAAACACAAAGTGGAGGTGCAGCTTGATTTCCTCCTGTATCAGAAACTATATGGGTTCCTGTTACCATGGATACAAGTTGGGACGTTTGATACTGAAGTAGTGGACTAAAGACACACTGAAGGAGAGTGGTAATCTACATGCCCTTTAAGAAATATCCTTCATTTTCTTTCATTGATTTTTGTATATTAGCAATGGGTTTTCACCTAAGACACATGTTAAGGCCAAACTAGAAGGATGTTCTTATCTTTAAGTAAAACAGAAAACCTAAAGCACAAAATCATCACAGACATAAAGACTGAAAATGTCCAACAGTGCTGAAGACAAGAGACCAAGCAAATGATCCTGGTTCAGTGTCTTTAGACACCACCATGTCTACTGATGACCTCTAGTGGGTAAATAAGCTAAATGAGTGCATTGAACAATGAAAATGTGTGTCAGACATGATTTTCCCACATGTGGCATTTTCTGACATCATCACTTCCACAAGGAAACTTGATTGGACAGATCTTGTAACACTAATCACTTAAAAATATCTGACTTCATTCTTTTCACTCATGTGTTTGTGTGGATGGATCAGAATAAGTTAAAACCTGGACCCATAAAGTGTTTTGCACGTGAAAGTAAGGAACAATATTACTGAATAACACATTTACCAAGAAGTGTCCATTAAAGATACAAGAACAGATAATCAGGGAATTTCTCTGATGATGCACACGTTTGATCTGATCCAAAGAATTTAAACAGTCTAAAGACAAGATAACAAATCCTGTTTTAATACGTTTTCATTGTGAGTTATTTTACAGTGAAGAGAGAAAATAAGAGTTAATTATGCAACATGTCTACAATCTCATGGGGAAATGATTTGGTTTTCATCCAGTTCTACAATGAATCACCAAATACCACTGAGTTACATGCAGTTAATGTGCAGTACAATAGGTTAAAGGCTCCACCGGATGGTGTCATGTCAGTGGAAGACTGGATGTAAACTCACACACTGAAGGAGAGCGGGACTTCTCATATCCTCCTACAGCACAGGAAAAACTGTCTGCAGGATCAAAGTAGGCTGAATAAGAATTAGATGTTTGTCCCCAAATGTTCTGTCCATTCTTGTACCAGACGTAGTAATGATGACCAGGTGGAAGACAACTGCTGTGACACTTCAGCTCTGCCCAGTTAGTAGACCCCTGAAATCTGCTCACCTGCACCTGGAGATCTGAATATGTGAATAATTAATTTTGGACCGAACATATACAAACACACAAACACATACAGATGTGAGTAATCTTCATAAGATGTTGAACATTTGGAACTAAATAAATAAATATTCAGATGAAAATGTTACCTGTGACAGACAGAGTGACTCCAGGTGAACCAGTATATTTCCCACCTGGTTGGTTTGTTACGAACCTGAACTTGTACTCAGCTGAGTCGCTCTCTCTCAGGTCTGTGATTCTCAGAGTGCAGTAGTTCATATCACAGCTATACTCCACACGACCTGAATAGGTCGGGTCCGTTCTTAGATCCACATAATCATAATTACTCTCTTTTATAAACCAGAATGTTTCCTCAACTGTAGTTTTGTGGTCATTTATTCTGGATGGGTATGTGAGGGTGCAGTATATTTCCACTGTTGATCCTTTGAAGGCACAGATCTTAGTATAAGTGTACGTCACTCCCCAGTCATACTGACTCTGTACCACTGTAACACAGAGCACATCAGAAACAATCAACATTAATAACTTAATTTAGCAATCAGTTAATAATACAAAGTGGATCATACTACTAATAAGATTTGAGAGAAACGTAACCAAACTTCAAAATCCTGAATTATCTGCAGTCATTGTCACAGAAAGTTTATAAGGTGTTTGTCATATTTTAATGTTGTGAAAAGTTGGGTTTCTGCTTGGGTCCATTCATTCAAAAAAATCTAAACAAAATGCCTGAAAAGCTTATGTGTCAACACACAAGTAATCCAAACAGAAAATTAATAAAATTACATTTTACACTCTTTTCTGGGATAGAGCAGCAGAACAGTGGTACATAAAATACTCACAGATGTTCTTTATCATTCTTCTCCCAGCACTTCCTAACTCCTGTTCTAAATATTTAATGTTTTATTACCTTTTTTACGTTATTTCTGAATAAAACCAGGGTGAACAGAGAGAAGTCTAAACACAACGTCTTGCTCAGTTATACACAGTCAGTGCAAAGGAAGATGTACACATGCTTTCTACAGTTCATCTCTATGTGCACTGAGGCAGGACATCATCCAGTCTGAAGGTGCAGTGAAGTGAACAGGAAAGTATCAGACCTGTGACCTTTAATGCAGTTTACTGACCGGGATAAGAGGAGAAATATAAATTATTAGAGAGTCTGTGCTTTTCTTGGTCAGTTCTCTCTCTTCACTCTGCGGTCAGGTTGCTGCTGAGTTAAGTGTGAAAGCTAAAAATAAATGCAGCGCACTGAGGTGTGGGAGAGTTTCTAGCAGCTAAACATAAGATAAGCAGAAAACTGCTATCAAGATCTCTGACTTTAGCTGTTTTATGAGGGTATTTATGTTTCAGTATCATTTGTGTGAAAAGATGAGCGATCTGTGTATAAATGTGTAATCTGTAATTATAAAACACTTTGCACACAAAATGAAGATTTGTAAATATCTGTGAATATATTTAAAGCTTTACAAATAAATGAACCACATTTGTGAATATCTTCCTAAAATTTACAACTTTCAAACAGGCATTTGTGAGTGCCGCCTGTATTTGTCAATCTCAGTTCTTCACACACAGAGTTTTGAAACAAACTTTCCGCCGATGGAAAGAAAATCAACTTGTGTCATTTGGGTAAAGTGTTTTATATTTACAGATTACACATTTACACACAGATCGCTCATCTGTTCACACAAATAATACTGAAACATGCGCTCCTCTAACGTAAATGGGGCTAAAATTGCATACGTGCGGCTGCCTTTTCAAATGTTACCAACCAAATGGTTCACATTCTGATAGCAAAACGAGTCATTTCGCTCGGGTTGCGACGGTCAAATATATTGATCCACAGTGTTACAATCACCTTTTTGGCCACTAGTAAATTTCACTTCAAAGCGCGAGGTACTTCCGGTCTGCTCGGAGGTTTTGCAGGCTACCCAGCCGACCAATCACAGAGCTTACGCTCCACGTCGACTCGACGTGTAGTTACATTTTTGAGGAGATGCAAGTCAGGCAACGGCGTAGCCTTTGCGTAGCCCCATAGCCTACGCTGTCACCTACGCCATCGATTTGACGCAGAAATATAAATTGCACTTTACTGCCAGCACCAAGGAGGCAAGTCTCTTGTCAGGTAACAGTCATTGGACTGACATATGTCTAATATGTATTTTGATAATTTTGTAACATTTAATAAAGCATAACGTTATTACAGCGCAGTTATGTTGTGCTAAGTTATAGTTTTAACACAGCCGCACCGTAACTTCAGTCCTGCTAGTGTTTACAGCCAACAGCTGATGAGAGTTGTTCTGGGTCCACTTCAGAGCCCTGACAGGGTTCAACAGGGAGCTGAATTACCACAGAGGTCGTCTCCTCTCCAAAACAAACAGACCCGGACATTAAACCATTAAAACACAGCCACATAGCAACGTTAGCGTTAGCCCTGTGGTTTGTTTACAGCTAACAGCTGATCCGGTCTGCCAGGGAACGCAACTTAACTTTTATTTTTTATTTATCGACAGGCCGTGCTGTTGTTTCACAGCTCCTCACTGGTGAACAACCTGCAGTGTTTGAGAGTATTGTTGTCAAGCTTATTACTTCAATATATTCCCTGTTAATCTGATGTTAATATATAGATTTTACTTATGGATAGGCATTAGGCTACTGTATGAATGAGCACTTTAGAGATATAGTGATAGTAATTACAATTGGGTCTGGTAGTACACTCAGGAAAGATTGTGAAAATGGACGGATTTAGCCGGAGTAGTGGCTTAATCGAATGTTGACAACATATTGAATTTTGTTGTGGCTCCATGGGGCTTTATAGAACCATTGTAGAGAAAGATCAAGAGGTGAATTTGTGCATCATACTTGTCAATTAGAGCAAGCCAGGCAGCCTTCTGTTTTTGAGAACAGTGGTGTTTTTTTTTAAATCACCCACTAGAGTGCTGTAGCGCCGCAATAACCAGCCTAGTGTTGTGTCCGAGCCATAGTGCCGCGATGATGTGTTGACAGGAAACCGCTTGACACTGTTCTTGATCATAAAAGTTTATTAAATCAAGGAGTTCAGCATCAATCACAAGCTCTGCAGCAGCTTGGAGAGTGACCCAGCCCGATGGCCACTCTGTCTCTCTGTACATCAAACATAGCTTATAGGATATGTTTAGGTATCTGTTAGTTACCATAAAAGGGTTTGAGTCTGCAAAATAAAAGGTCAAACCCATAGAAGGGTACAGTGCTATTCTGAGGTAACAAAACAAGGGGTTAGAGGTCAAATTCTATAGAAGGGTTCATACCCTACATAACCACCAATCACTGCTCTCCCCGTAGAAGGTCACTGACCCTCTGCCCTGCTGCTACAGTGCTATTTTGAACTGTTAGGAGTCAAATGCATAAGCACTGGACACCACACTAGTTAAAATGAACAAAATGACACAAAAAAAAGATTAGTTAATTTTAATGAACGAGATTTGGTGACTTGAGTCTTTCAAAAGAGTGACTTTTCCCATCACTACTGGCAGCACAAATGAACCAACTGCTGATGGATGGAACCCACCCAGAAAGGTTAACCCAAGGACGGACAGTCCTGATCATGAAGGACCCCCAGACAGGAACAATCCCATCCAACTACCGGCCAATAACCTGCCTCTGCACAACATGGAAGCTCTGTCAGGTATCATAGCGGCTAAGAGGAGTAGGCACATGGCTCAATACATGGACAGGGCCCAGAAGGGAATGGGTAGTAATACCAGGGGAGCCAAGCACCAGCTACTGGTTGATAGAGCCGTCACTCGAGACTGCAAGACCAGGCAGACCAATCTGGGCACCGCCTGGACTGACTACAAGAACGCCTACGACTCAATTCCACATACATGGATACTGGAATACTTGGAAATGTACAAGATCAACAGGACACTAATAGCCTTTATCAAGAACTCAATGGGGCTGTGGAAATCATGTGTTGTGGTTGTGTTTCCTGCATCTGGTACCAGTAACAATACCTTTGAAAATATCAAGCTGTTAGTGATTATTAGGTGAGGTGGGTTTACTGTCGTTTACTGAAAGACATGCATGTATAATATTTTTGTGTTTAACATTGGAATGACAACATTATTTTCCCTACATTAAAATTAGCTATCTTAGTGCATACCTTTCTAAAGAAACAAATACAATTTCTGAGTGGCAGACTAAAGAAACTTGCTTGTCACAGTGGCAGGCAGTGAAAAAAGTTAATTTTAGACCCCTGTCAACACAGAGCAATGGAAACATCACACTGTGGTCAGACAGGAACTAGCAGGATTTCATACAGATAGAGATATGAGAAGTTAAGTCAGTATGACTTCACTGTGAGATCAGTATCTCTCAAAAGCCTTTCCCGTGATAAAAGTAGCTGCAAGACAGGAACTGATATTCGTGCAACCAGAGTTGGCTTTACAGTATTTTACTATTGCTATGACAATTCTTTCAATTCTTAACGCACCAACACACCTACAACACACAACTGGCAAAACAGTTAACTTCCTGCTCAAATTCACACATAAACACACTAAACTCTAACACTAATTTTCAAAATACAATGATACACTAACACAAGACACTACATCTATCAAAACACTGCAAACATGACCCAAAATCAAATCATTCTTCCAAAACACTAACACATGTTCTCTTCCAACACACATTTAGTCAATCATTGCACAATGTCATAAAAACACTAATTTCAAGTGGAATTACAGAAACTGCATTATTTTATGTGTCAGGTCTGCCTCTTATACAATAGACACTATATTGTACAGATCATAGATTATGCTTTGCACTGCAGTTTCTTTTGAAGTCTCTCTACATTTTTGTTTTGTTGGGTTTAGTAAATGCATGCATGTTTCATTTGCTGCAGAAATTCAATATAAAGGATGAATGAATGAATTTCGTCAAGCTGAAGCCAGCCTCGTCAACCTAGATCAATTACTGTAATGTGGGACTTGATTGGCCTCCAACTTTATGACTCTCTGAAAGTAATCAGACACAGTGTGTGTAAAAAATTTGCTGTATACCTACTGTATGTCCTACTGTTCTTCAGGTTTATAGAGTAGTTTACTGCAAAACACACTATGTATAGTACAGTAATGACTATCGTGCTCATCGTTCCTTTTAAAAGGAGCTTTGTGTAGTTATTTCTCAAAATGTCCAGACAATGGATGCCACTGTGTCCCGGCTGAGGTTATCCTTGTCCCACTTCTCTCCCTTGTCCTGGTACTCGTGTTCCTCTCTCTCGTGCAGGAATTTTCCTTGCTTTCTTTGTGTTACTCTATATGGTTCCTTTCCCATACAAGATCATCCCAAAGAGCTCCTCTTTTACTATATACCATATGGTGCGATTGAAAGAACCTCAACACGTGAGTATGTTTCCTAGATGGGAATGCGATTAATCTATTTGCATAACTCATATCAGCTGTTTCTCAGTAGCAATGGGATAAAATAAAGGCGATTATTTGTGTTTCAAGTCACAATATGAAAAGCTGTTCACTTTGACTTTAGCCTATAAGTTAGGTTTAGAACATGATGGGTTTTTTCTGTCATTTGTGAAAGCATTTGTTAATTTGTTAATTTGGCAGGTCAAGACTGTGTCAAGAGTTTAGGAAAATTGTTTAAAGTATTGAAAGGATTGTCAAAGTGAAAAAACTGTAGAACACATTAAACAGAGTAAGGAAGAACGGTCAAATAAAACCCCAAATATTCTCAGTTTACATCATGTAAAAGTGTTTAGCACTCAGTTACATTATGCAAAAGACAAGAGCAAAGGACGTTGGCTTACACAAAACAAAATCTTCATAATATTCATTACAACTGACACAAAAACAAATTTACATATGTGGAGTTAAAGCAATTGATTTAAAGCAATGTGTTTGCAGCGTTTCTGGGAAGTTCACACAATTCTGATCCACTTATTTACTTACTTATGTGAACTTCAGCCTACTTTTACAAGACTTACATTTCCCAGATTCCTCTATTTTAATGCAGTGTATGTAAGTTTAGATAAACAGCACCTGACACAGAGAGAAGGAAGACGACAAATCCACTCGTTGCTGCAGTTAAACTCATAGCTGCTCCTCTCATCTGTCTGTGTGGCTTCAGAGACATTAAAACATGTCAGCAGGAGAGATCCTGTACCAGTCACACGAATAAACAATTCTACTTACCATGAAGAAGGATGGTGTCTTTAAATGATGATGCCTTTCCTCTGTGGTCAGTAAGCAGAACACAGATATCTAGCTGTTAAACAACGACATTTCCTTCCGCTTTAGATTATTTAAACATGATCAGATGGAAGTTGTGACGTTTTACAAACTATAAACTTACTGAGAGAGAATAAGAAAATAGTTTTATGTCCTGTTGGTACTAAACCTGTGTGGCTACTTCCCACTGACACAAGAAAAGACCATTCAAAAAGAGAAAACTCATTTTAAACTTCTTTTTTTTAAGCACAAAAACAACACAGGTGTTTAAGTTGGTTTGATGCATCACTTGACACGTCTAGTGCATCTTTAGACAGTGAAATAACCTTTATACCAGTATGAGATGGACTGCAGCAGTATGGGATGTAAAAAGTCACGTGCTGAGCTCAGTGTTTATTCAGTATTGAGAAACAACACAAGAAAAGTAGATCGGAAACAATGAATTACATTTTGCAGCTCTCTCACTCACAGTCATTCTGACTCTGTGTCACTGTAACACAGAGCACATCTGACAAGATGCTGCTGGAGGTAAGACAGAAAATATTTCTTCTTGTAATTTGGGTGAAGTGACTCTTTACAGTTTACAGTTTTGTACTATCACTTTGACAATCCTTTCAATACTTTAAACAATTTTCCTAAACTCTTGACACAGCACAACATCTACACGTCTCTGTAGGCTATACAATTAACACATTTCGTGTTGCATTGACACAAAATGCATACAGTCCACACAGAGAAATAACACAAAGTTCCTTTTAATAGGGACGATGAGTTCATCAAAGAACTCCTTTGCCAATATGTCCCGGTAAGGTTATGCAATTACTGTACAATACATAGTGTGTTTTGCAGTAAACTACTCTATAAACCTGAAGTACAGTAGGACATACAGTAGGTATACAGCAAAGTAATCAGACACAGTGTGTGTAAATACTTTTATTTACACACACTGTGTCTGATTACTTTCAGAGAGTCATGAAGTTGGAAGCCAATCAAGTCCCACATTACAGCAAATGATCTACGTTGACAAGGCTGGCTTCAACTTGGCGAAATTCATTCATCCATCTTTTGTATTGAATTTCTGCAGCAAAAGAAACAAAAAACCCAACTAAACAAAAATGTAGACATAAGTTCACAAGTTCACATAAGTAAGTAAATAAGTGGATCAGAGTTGTGTGAAAAGCACACTTCCCAGAAACGCTGCAAACAAATGAGTGGCCACTTGAGGCTGGCTGCAGAAGGGAATCTCCATTGACCCCCATGTTAAAATGCACAACTTTACAGCAGAATAAAACATGTTTACACCTGTTTAAATTATATTAAGCCTTAAAGGTCTGCATTATTAGGGGCGTGGCCGCTTTGAGTGACAGGCGTCTAATAGGGTGGGAACAGGCGTCTAAGGGGGGGAACAGAGTAATAGAGTTCTGCTTTACTGCAGAGGAGAGCTGTGCACCTCCGAGTGTGCTGTTTAAAAACAATTTAATATATTCTTTGTCGGGTTCATCAGTGGGGATGATTGATTCGAAGTACATATTGAAGGATGTTTAGAGTCATCAAGAAGTTATTACACTTAGTAGATGTAGCAGTCCTTGTGATTCAGCAAACAGTCAGGTGATAACTGCGTTTGATGAGCGACGTTTCTGATAGGGAGCTTAAGAGGTGGATGCATTATTCCACAGAACAGATGTTTTAGGCTACCTGCAGAGATTTGCATCCACCTTTTTTGTCAGCATATAATGAGCGTTATGCCTGCAGACAGGAGCTGTAACCGTATATTGCACATATTAGTAAACAGTGTTTTTCACATTGCCACCCCTAATTACTGTCACATGCCAGAGAGGTTATCATGCTGAGGCGATCTCAGAGTTCAGCAGCTTTATGGCACTTTGGAAGAAGCTGCTTAACTGTCTACCCATTGTTGTCTTGAAAGGTGCCAGAGGAGCTGATTGCAGAACCCCCCAGATGTGATTTGCTGTGTCCAGGAGCTGGACTCCTGTTCTTCTGGAGAGAACAGCTCCAGCTTCCAGCGAGGCTCTTCATTGCATTACATTTATTCATTTAGCTGATGCTTTTATCCAAAACATGTCAGAGGTCTGTTGAGAGTGTCTTGCTCAGGGACACAATGGTAGATGAGTTACAGTGGGGGATTGAACCCAGGTCCCTCACACTAAAGGCATAGTCTTATCCATTGAACCATCGCCACCCAGCTCTTCAGCTCCTGCTTTGCACATCATTTTCTTTTTACTCACAACACCTGAATACTACTGATGTGAAATTATGGCACTGGGTTCTTATCAACAGATTCCATCATTATAATAACTCTTACAACACATTTCAAGCCATACAAAACTACTTTTACATTTGTAATCTTTTAATATTGATGTTTCCATGAATGCAAGACAAGAGTTTAATATATTATTATGGATTAGTATTAGCAATACTTTGTTATAAAATTTATCTGACTAAAACTATTTTACATAAAATCACAGTCTTCATTCATCATCAGCTTCCTATGTTAATTGGAAATAGTGTGATCTAAATTCAACAATATATTATAGTGAACAGCTGTAAATGAAAATATTAGGATGGTATTTATAGGTTAACATTTTGCATATAAGTTAGTAGAAAGTAAAAAATGAAAGGTTGATTATATTGGTTATATACTGTTTTATTTTGACATTTCTTTAAGAGACAAATGTGACATTGAGAAGTTACTCTGTTGTGAAAAATAATTATCTGCACACTTCAAAATTATCTGATTGATTATCTGCAGTCATTGTCATTAAAGAGGTGGTATTATGCTTTTTGGCTTTTTGGTAAATGGCCTCATACTGGCAGAGTCCATGCGTTCTCGGTTAGGACAACTTAAAGCTGTCGCTTTCTCTGCCAGGGAATTTCTTCCGGGGTCCGTCTCTGGAAGGCTTATGGAAGAAACTTGCAGTGGGGCCTTCCCGACCCTGTCTCGGGTCAGGTTTAAGACGTCCTTTGTGGTTGCTGGCGAGCCACGTGGGGTCGTCCGACCTCCGTGGGCTTAGCTCGACGAAAAAAAGCTTAAAAAGGGAACTTGGTCGTTCCTGAATTAGACCAGTGTAACTTAAGGGACTGATAACTTTAACAAAACCAAAAGACAGAAAGAAAATTAAAGCTGCAAGCAGCGTTGGGCGGGCCCTCGCACTTGTAAGCGCGTCCGCGCGTGAGCCGGCCGAGTTGCATATTCTGGAGCTCTGCCGGTGCGGCTGTGAATTTCCTACGCGTTTCCGACGCCGCATGAATGTGCTATATGTCACTTCCTGTGTCCCCTATGTGGAGCTACATAGCACTTGCCGCTATGAATATAAATCGGTATTGACGTGTAGATGTCTGCGGGGTGGGAGAGTTATCAAGCACGTAAAGTTTGTTTCAGATGTGAACATGTACACTGAACAATAATGTACCCAAACAATAAAATAAATTCCTTTTATATTTCCCTGCCTTGTTGTTTATGTG